>NC_048566.1:18892308-19029808 GCF_013265735.2 Oncorhynchus mykiss | reverse complement strand
TGGAGCTGAGAAACATGGTGGTGGAACAGAGAGAGGAGCTGAGGAACATGGGAGCCAGAGTGACAGCCAGGTGGACAAATTGAAAGGAGAGGAGGAGGGGTTGAAGAGAGAGTATGCAGGTGAAGTTGCTGTACTAAATGACTGCGTAAAGGTATTTTATTTTTACAACATGGTCCATATAAGTGTTGACATCTGAACATGAAAGAGCATTTCCTGTAATTCCAGTCCACGCAGCTGAACTGTCAGCCATGGGGGCTAGACTGAGCGCCAGTGAGAGCCAGGTGAAGGAGCTGAAAGGAGAGGTGGAGGAGCTGAAAGGAGAGGTGGAGGAGCTGAAAGGAGAGGTGGAGGAGCTGAAAGGAGAGGTGGAGGAGCTGAAAGGAGAGGTGGAGGAGCTGCAGAAAGGTGGTGAACCAGAGAGTGGAGATGAGTCACTAAGACTGAACTGCACTTCCACACACCCAGAAGTTACCTCTAGCCTTATTACTTTGATGTAGAAAGAAGCTGTTTGTTTAAATTCATCAACACTTAATTTGCATTTTCTTTACATGACATTTTAGCACTAGATGGCAGATGGACAGCCAGTGAGAGCCAGGTGGAGGAGCTGAAAGGAGAGGTGGAGGAGCTGAAAGGAGAGGTGGAGGAGCTGAAAGGAGAGGTGGAGGAGCTGAAGACAGAGAACAGAGTGAAAGTAAGACGGGGTCATTTGATTACTTTCATCAACAAAGACATGGTTTGTTGAAGTCATCAACAGTGTATTTGTATTGTTACATGATATCCTAGGACTTGGGACCAGAGTGACAGTCAGTGGAGGAGCTGAAGACAGAGAATGCATGTAAGACATGGATATTCATATACTTATAAAGGGATTTGAAGGCTGTTTATGTGAACTATTTACAACAAGTTTTTGTGTTTTATTCAATATCGGTCAGAAAGTCTATTTTTTGACATTGTTGCAGTTTTGGGGGGTAGAGTGACAGCCACAGAGAGAGGTGGAGGAACTGAAAACAGTAAATTCAGGTAAGACGAACGCAGTCTTGCAGAACAAGACGTGTTACTATTTTCTCTTATTTTCTTCATCATTTTATTAACGATGTTGTCATTGTTTATGTAATACATATTTTGTGTATGATGGTGAAAATCATTAACACTTTCCTGTGTTCACAGAGACACCAAAGGTGGCATTCTCTGCTGCTTTAGGTAGTACAGTGGGACCCTTCAATTCTGAAACCACTCTGATCTCAACCAATGTCATCACTAACATCAGCCAGGCCTACTGACATCACCCTGATCTCAACCAATGTCATCACTAACATCAGCCAGGCCTACTGACATCACCCTGATCTCAACCAATGTCATCACTAACATCAGCCAGGCCTACTGACATCACCCTGATCTCAACCAATGGCATCACTAACATCAGCCAGGCCTACTGACATCACCCTGATCTCAACCAATGTCATCACTAACATCAGCCAGGCCTACTGACATCACCCTGATCTCAACCAATGTCATCACTAACATCAGCCAGGCCTACTGACATCACCCTCATCTCAACCAATGTCATCACTAACATCAGCCAGGCCTACTGACATCACCCTGATCTCAACCAATATCATCACTAACATCAGCCAGGCCTACTGACATCACCCTGATCTCAACCAATGTCCTCACTAACATCAGCCAGGCCTACTGACATCACCCTGATCTCAACCAATGTCATCACTAACATCAGCCAGGTCTACTGACATCACCCTGATCTCAACCAATGTCATCACTAACATCAGCCAGGCCTACATTCCAGTTACAGGTAGTGCACACACATCAATCTACATGTATGAACACATGTCCATAGGGACCAGATACAGACACTGAGTCCAACATCACTAGCAGGCTGCTCCAGTGTCTATGAAAGACTGAGTGTTGATCTCGCTCTGTTTCCTCTGATGCAGGTTTCTTCACAGCACCAGTGAGAGGACTCTACTTCTTCAGATTCCCAAGCCATGGTGACAGCTCATCATCTTACGTGGGTGCAGCCTTGTACAAGAATGACCAGATAATAATGTAGGTGCAACATTATAACTATGGATGAGATCAGGATGTATCCAGTGCTGTAACTCTAGAGCTGGAGGAGGTGGATTTGGTCTACCGCGCCTTTACTCTACTTACAGATTACATGATGACTCAAAAAAACACAACATCTTCAGTGGTCTTCCCTATGTAATGATGCAAAATGATGCCTGGACATGGGGTACTCTGAGCTCCAATTGTTTCTGTATACAAAAAAATTAAGTATTTTTGTCATTTACTGTCAGTGTTGAATTTCGTTTAGGAAAAGATCTGCTCATTTTTTAAATTCTACACATCTGATGAATGGTGTTGAGTAAGTGAGGGAAGAGGATTTTGAGTTTGCACTTTTGAAGAAAGAGAGAGAAAGACATTTTTTAAATGAAGGAAAGAGAGAGAGAGAGAGTCGGGTGAGAGGGGGGATGAGAGAGAGGAAGGAGGTAGATTTGTAAGAGCTCAGCTGTGTCCTTCAGATGTAGCTCTGTCCCTCTGTGGGGAGCAGCTGCACCATGGCACACACACAGGCCTGGGCTAGATTCAAGATTACAACGCTCTGCAATGTTTCTATTTTCTGTTTACCATAATACAGAGGAGGCTGCTGGGAGCAGCTAGAGGAGGACGGGTGCGCTGGAATGGAATGAATGGAACAAAGTCGTGTTATTTCCATATGTGTGACGTGTTTGCTACCGTTCCATTAATACTGTACCATTTCAGCCATTACAAGGAGCCCTTCTTCCTATAGCTCCCCCCCACCAGCCTCCTCTGCCGTAAAGCTTAGTAACATTTCACTCTGTAGCACTATGGTTTAACTTAGACAACCTTATGAAAACCACCACTGACATGCTCATTCAGTAATAGCATACAGTAGGCCTATATTCAACACAAGCACCATTATACACAGTTATGTTGTGACTTTTGGCTAATTAATATTCAAGATAATGTATTGATTAATTACTGGAATAATTAAATTAGCTGATTTATTTGGTTAATTTGGTTATCCTATCCAAATTATTATTAGAGGGGCACCATTAAGGGTTGGATGTAGAGAAACCCCTTAATTAACTCTATCAGTAGTAGTTGTTAAACGTTATACCATTAATTGCTATATCAACAATATAATCCAATCAATCAATCCAGTCAATTTGACTATATTCTTATTCTGAATAGCCGATACCTGGAAGACTTGCTGATAATCCCCCATGAGTCAGAAATGATTGTCGGCTGATTGGCTGAGAGTGTCAGTCTTTTGACACTCAGTGGTAAAACGGGAAGGGAGATGAGTTTCGTTTTTACCTTGTGATAGGGCGTAAACTACTCCGTGAAAGGAAGGTCTGACCCCCCTTTCACCCCATTTAATGCAGGCACAAGGAATATCTGTTCTCTAACACCTACCACTGAAGGGCCTTTGCCAATAAAAACCTGTAAATGTTGGTCTGTGGGTGTATGATTTCACTCGTGGGCTCTTGTTACACCAGTGACTAAAAGTGAGTTAAATATGAATGTAAGTGTGAGTGGAGCTGCCAAGACTGTAACCACCTGTTGTGAGCTAACAGAGAGGTAGACAGATGGAGTGAACGGAGGGGAATAGAATCACCTGTAGCTAGCTGCATTGAAGCATTCAGACAATCCGAAGGCATGCGCTCACCGTACAGCTGTCCCTGGCCAAGTTTGCCTTCGGGGGAAATGAATGTCTCACCCTTCCTCCTTGTTTATTCTGGCTGTTAAATGGATAGTAAGCAGCCTATGGGTTATAGCACAGACAGTGGTATGGGGAGTTCTGGCACTGACAATCGTCTTGTTTTTGTGATTGGCTAGCTGTCTGAACTGCGGAAAGCTGAAACTACATTTTCCACAACGTCTATATCCAAGTTGCCAAACGTTTGTTATGGCATACTTTAAAATGGTACGTTATGACACCTTTTTTTTGAGTAGGCCTAACTTGTGTTTTATAACCATTTTTCAAATAATGATTTCCTGTTAAACTAGTCCACTGGGATGAACATAATCTAAGAGCTTTTCATTAGAAGTAAATGTATACAACCTAGGTTGAACTGGGATGCAGGTTGTTGAAGCGGCCTTCGAATACGCTTGAGATTCTAATGCCAATTTAAGTTGGCAGTTTTATCATATTCAATTGCTTGAAGATCCATCTTTCCCCTAATGCGATTCTGATCAATTTAACCCCTTACTGTCCCCTTACTATAGGTACCAACTTCAGCTGATTGAGATTCATAGCACACACTCTATACTAGAGTGGCTGCATTGTCCTACCCTGGCCTGGGTGGATTTTGTGTGTGTGTGTGTGTGTGTGTGTGTGTGTGTGTGTGTGTGTGTGTGTGTGTGTGTGTGTGTGTGTGTGTGTGTGTGTGTGTGTGTGTGTGTGTGTGTGTGTGTGTGTGTGTGTGTGTGTGTGTGTGTGTGTGTGTGTGTGTGTGTGTGTGGTTTATACAGGCATAGATATCCTTTTCACTTAGCCTGCTGATTGTGTGTGAACAAACCCAATGGAAGGTCTTCAGAGAAACAGTCTTCCCTCTGACGGGAATCACACAACAGAACAGTTTATTTATTCAGTGTTCATGGGACTGCATTCAATAAAGATTGAATGACAGTGTCATGTTGTCTTGTCTCTGTCCTTTCCCTTCACCCTGTCTCCCTCTGCTGGTCGTGTCAGGTTACCTTTTCTCCCCCGCTTTCCCCCAGCTGTCCCTTGTCTCCTCTAACTACCCATTCACCCCGTTCCCCACCTGTTCCCTTTTTCCCTCTGATTAGGTCCCTATATCTCTCTCTGTTTCTGCTCCTGTCCTTGTCGGATTCTTGTTTGTTTGTTTGTGTCATTCATGCCTGAACCAGACCATCGTCGTGTTCCTGTAACCTTGTCCTGTCCTGTCGGAATCTGCCTGTCCGTCTGAGCCTACGTTTTGTTTTGTAATTAAAGATACTCTGTTTTGTTAATTCGCTTTTGGGTCCTCATTCACGCACCGTAACAGAAGAATCCGACCAAGAATGGACCCAGCGACTTCGGATCCTCTCCACTCAGCCGTCGAGATCCAGGGAGCGATGCTAGGCAGACACGAGCAGGAATTGTCTGCTGCTCGACATGCCGTTGAGACCCTGGCCACCCAAGTCTCCAACCTCACAGAACAGGTTCACCATCTCCGCCTCGATCCACCGGCCACTTCCAGGGCTTTCGAATCTCCGGAGCCCAGAATCAATAACCCGCCGTGTTACTCTGGGGAGCCCACTGAATGCCGCTCGTTCCTCACCCAGTGTGATATTGTGTTTTCTCTCCAGCCCAACACTTACGCCAGGAGCACTGCTCGTGTCGCCTACGTCATATCTCTCCTTACTGGACGGGCTCGTGAGTGGGGCACGGCAATCTGGGAGGCAAGGGCTGAGTGTACTAACCAGTATCAGGACTTTAAGGAGAAGATGATACGGGTTTTTGATCGATCTGTTTTTGGGGAGGAGGCTTCCAGGGCCCTGTCTTCCCTATGTCAAGGCAATCGATCCATAACAGACTACTCTATTGAGTTTCGCACTCTTGCTGCCTCCAGTGGCTGGAACGAGCCGGCTTTGCTCGCTCGTCTTCTGGAGGGTCTCCGCGCAGAGGTAAAGGATGAGATTCTCTCCCGGGAGGTTCCTTCCAGCGTGGATTCCTTGATTGAACTCGCTATTCGCATTGAGCGACGGGTTGATCTTCGTCACCGAGCTCGTGGAAAGGAGCTCGCGTTCTCCGTTGCCCCCCTCTCCGCATCACTACCATCTTCCTCTGCCGGCTCGGGAGCTGAGCCTATGCAGCTGGGAGGTATCCGCATCTCGACTAAGGAGAGGGAACGGAGAATCACCAACCGCCTCTGTCTCTATTGCGGTTCTGCTGGTCATTTTGTCACTTCATGTCCAGTAAAAGCCAGAGCTCATCAGTAAGCGGAGGGCTACTGGTGAGCGCTACTACTCCTGTCTCTCCTTCAAGATCCTGCACTACCTTGTCGGTCCATCTACGCTGGACCGGTTCGTCAGCTTCCTGCAGTGCCTTAATAGACTCTGGGGCGGAGGGCTGTTTTATGGACGAGACCTGGGCTCGGGAACATGACATTCCTCTCAGACAGTTAAGGGAGTCCACTGCCTTGTTCGCCCTGGATGGTAGTCCTCTCCCCAGGATTCAGCGTGAGACGCTACCTTTAACCCTCACTGTTTCTGGTAATCATAGCGAAACCATTTCTTTTTTGATTTTTCGTTCACCTTTTACACCTGTTGTTTTGGGCCATCCCTGGCTAGTTTGTCATAATCCTTCCATTAATTGGTCTAGTAATTCTATCCTCTCCTGGAACGTCTCTTGTCATGTGAAATGTTTAATGTCTGCTATCCCTCCTGTTTCCTCTGTCTCTTCTTCACAGGAGGAGCCTGGTGATTTGACAGGGGTGCCGGAGGAATATCACGATCTGCGCACGGTGTTCAGTCGGTCCAGGGCCACCTCTCTTCCTCCACACCGGTCGTATGATTGTAGTATTGATCTCCTTCCGGGAACCACTCCCCCCCGGGGTAGACTATACTCTCTGTCGGCCCCCGAACGTAAGGCTCTCGAGGATTATTTGTCTGTAGCTCTTGACTCCGGTACCATAGTCCCCTCCTCCTCTCCCGCCGGAGCGGGGGTTTTTTTTGTCAAGAAGAAGGACGGGTCTCTGCGCCCCTGCATAGATTATCGAGGGCTGAATGACATAACAGTTAAGAATCGTTATCCGCTTCCTCTTATGTCTTCAGCCTTCGAGATCCTGCAGGGAGCCAGGTTTTTCACTAAGTTGGACCTTCGTAACGCTTACCATCTCGTGCGCATCAGGGAGGGGGACGAGTGGAAGACGGCGTTTAACACTCCGTTAGGGCACTTTGAATACCGGGTTCTTCCTTTCGGCCTCGCTAACGCTCCAGCTGTCTTTCAGGCATTAGTCAATGATGTCCTGAGAGACATGCTGAACATCTTTGTTTTCGTTTACCTTGACGATATCCTGATTTTTTCACCGTCACTCCAGATTCATCTTCAGCACGTTCGACGTGTCCTCCAGCGCCTTTTAGAGAATTGTCTTTTTGTGAAGGCTGAGAAGTGCACTTTTCATGCCTCCTCCGTCACATTTCTCGGTTCTGTTATTTCCGCTGAAGGCATTAAGATGGATCCCGCTAAGGTCCAAGCTGTCATTGATTGGCCCGCTCCTAAGTCACGCGTCGAGCTGCAGCGCTTTCTCGGCTTCGCGAACTTCTATCGTCGTTTCATCCGTAATTTCGGTCAGGTGGCAGCTCCTCTCACAGCCCTTACTTCTGTCAAGACGTGCTTTAAGTGGTCCGTTTCCGCCCAGGGAGCTTTTGATCTCCTCAAGAATCGTTTTACATCCGCTCCTATCCTTGTTACACCTGACGTCTCTAGACAGTTCGTTGTCGAGGTTGACGCGTCAGAGGTGGGCGTGGGAGCCATTCTTTCTCAGCGCTCCCTCTCTGACGACAAGGTCCACCCATGCGCGTATTTTTCTCATCGCCTGTCCCCGTCGGAACGTAACTATGATGTGGGAAACCGCGAACTGCTCGCCATCCGGTTAGCCCTAGGCGAATGGCGACAGTGGTTGGAGGGGGCGACCGTTCCTTTTGTCGTTTGGACTGACCATAGGAACCTTGAGTACATCCGTTCTGCCAAACGTCTTAATGCGCGTCAGGCGCGTTGGGCGCTGTTTTTCGCTCGTTTCGAGTTCGTGATTTCTTATCGTCCGGGCTCTAAGAACACCAAGCCTGATGCTTTATCTCGTCTCTTCAGTTCTTCAGTAGCCTCCACTGACCCCGAGGGGATTCTCCCTGAGGGGCGTGTTGTCGGGTTGACTGTCTGGGGAATTGAGAGGCAGGTAAAGCAAGCGCTCACTCACACTCCGTCGCCGCGCGCTTGTCCTAGGAACCTTCTTTTCGTTCCCGTTCCTACTCGTCTGGCCGTTCTTCAGTGGGCTCACTCTGCCAAGTTAGCCGGCCACCCTGGCGTTCGGGGTACGCTTGCTTCCATTCGCCAGCGTTTTTGGTGGCCCACCCGGGAGCATGACACGCGTCGTTTCGTGGCTGCTTGTTCGGTCTGCGCGCAGACTAAGTCCGGTAACTCCCCTCCTGCCGGCCGTCTCAGGCCGCTTCCCATTCCCTCTCGACCGTGGTCTCACATCGCCTTAGATTTTGTCACCGGACTGCCTTCGTCAGCGGGGAAGACTGTTATTCTTACGGTTGTCGATAGGTTCTCTAAGGCGGCTCATTTCATTCCCCTTGCTAAGCTTCCTTCTGCTAAAGAGACGGCACAAATCATCATCGAGAATGTTTTCAGAATTCATGGCCTTCCGTCAGACGTCGTTTCGGACAGAGGTCCGCAATTCACGTCTCAATTTTGGAGGGAGTTTTGTCGTTTGATTGGGGCTTCCGTCAGTCTCTCTTCCGGCTTTCACCCCCAGTCTAACGGTCAAGCAGAACGGGCCAATCAGACTATTGGTCGCATCTTACGCAGTCTTTCTTTTCGCAACCCTGCGTCTTGGTCAGAACAGCTCCCCTGGGCAGAATACGCCCACAACTCGCTTCCTTCGTCTGCAACCGGGCTATCTCCTTTTCAGAGTAGCCTCGGGTACCAGCCTCCGCTGTTCTCATCTCAGTTCGCCGAGTCCAGCGTCCCCTCCGCTCAGGCTTTTGTCCAACGTTGCGAGCGCACCTGGAAGAGGGTCAGGTCTGCACTTTGCCGTTATAGGACGCAGACTGTGAGGGCTGCTAATAAGCGTAGAACTAAGAGTCCTAGATATTGTCGCGGTCAGAGAGTTTGGCTCTCCACTCAGAACCTTCCCCTTAAGACGGCGTCTCGCAAGTTGACCCCGCGGTTCATTGGTCCGTTCCGTATTTCTCGGGTCATTAATCCTGTCGCAGTGCGACTTCTTCTTCCGCGATACCTTCGTCGCGTCCACCCGGTCTTCCATGTCTCTTGTGTTAAGCCCGTTCTTCGCGCCCCCGCTCGTCTTCCCCCCCCCCCCCCCCCATCCTTGTCGAGGGCGCACCCATCTACAGGGTCCGCAGGATTTTGGACATGCGTCCTCGGGGCCGTGGTCACCAGTACCTTGTTGATTGGGAGGGGTACGGTCCGGAGGAGAGGAGTTGGGTTCCCTCTCGGGACGTGCTGGACCGTGCGCTGATCGAGGATTTCCTCCGTTGCCGCCAGGTTTCCTCCTCGAGTGCGCCAGGAGGCGCTCGGTGAGTGGGGGGGTACTGTCATGTTGTCTTGTCTCTGTCCTTTCCCTTCACCCTGTCTCCCTCTGCTGGTCGTGTCAGGTTACCTTTTCTCCCCCGCTTTCCCCCAGCTGTCCCTTGTCTCCTCTAACTACCCATTCACCCCGTTCCCCACCTGTTCCCTTTTTCCCTCTGATTAGGTCCCTATATCTCTCTCTGTTTCTGCTCCTGTCCTTGTCGGATTCTTGTTTGTTTGTTTGTGTCATTCATGCCTGAACCAGACCATCGTCGTGTTCCTGTAACCTTGTCCTGTCCTGTCGGAATCTGCCTGTCCGTCTGAGCCTACGTTTTGTTTTGTAATTAAAGATACTCTGTTTTGTTAATTCGCTTTTGGGTCCTCATTCACGCACCGTAACAGACAGAGCAGAAAATACCCTAATATACTGCAATAAGGACACACGTTGGTTTATAATAACAAAGAGGCATTTTCTATGTAACCTCCATTGTCCTCCAAGAGTGGCTGAAAACACAGTATCTCACACACAATATCATGGCTCAATAAGTCATTGTCACATCCTGACCTTAGTTATCTTTGTTTTCTTTATTATTTTGGTTAGGTCAGGGTGTTGATAATGTTATGGCATTTGCTCCATCAAAAACATCTTGAAATGTAGTCTACACGTTTTGTGCTCTTGCAAGAAGTAGTAACTCCCCATTTTATTTATTTTACCAGCCAAGACAGTTAAGAACAAATTCTTATTTTCAATGACGGCCTAGGAACATTTCTATTTCAGCTTGGGGGTTTGAACTTGCAACCTTCCGGTTACTAGTCCAATGCTCTAACCACTAGGCTACACTGCCACCCCCCAAAAAATACACCCAACTATAACTGGGTTAATAACTCGCTAACTAACCAAGAATATCAACAAATGTGCAGACGCACGGATCTGAAAAGTGCATTCACTTATTGAAACTCAGGTAGTGATGGGCATTCCGGCTCTTTGCAGTGAGCCGGCTCTTTTGGCTCCCAAACGGCTCTTTAAAAATAAATGTTTTGTATTTTTTCAAGTCAAACAGTTTGCGATAGTTTGACTATAATTGGTGTTAAAAACAACTCTAATTAAATTATTAAATGAAGTCATACTCTACCTTGACCACAATGTATATAAAAATGCATTGGTTTGTTATGAAAAAGAAAGCTATTAAACATTTGCATTTAAAGTATAACTATTTAATATATATAAACAAAGTGCATATTCATCTAACCATTCAAAACGAATACAATCTGAACAGCATAATATAATATTTAACCATATCAAATCAAAATAAATAACAATTTGCAAAACTGCAGCATCCCACAAATTGAAATAAATGTAAAAAAGAAGGATGCTATTACACATGTGCATTTAAAGTATAACTATTGTAATGTAAATAAACAAAGTGCATATAAATGTAACAATTCAAAACGAATACAACATCATAATAGAACATTGCACCATATCAAATAAAAATAAATAACTGTGCAAAACTGCAGCATCCCAGTTAAAACATTAAACTGGTCCCTCTTTTCTCCCGCTTCTTTACTGCCATGTTATAACCAGCAGCACACAGCAATGCTGACCATATTTTGCTTTTATGAGAGATTTGCTTTCAGAAATCCAAGCTGCCTCACTTTCGGGGGGCTGATGCGGTTTCTTCTCTCAGTAATTATTTGTACCGTTTTCGAGAAGACCCTCTCAGAGGGAACGGATGTGGCCACTATGCAGAGTCTCCCTGTCATGACTTTAGTAAGCCGTGGGTAGACAGAGGCCTTGTTCTTCCACCAGCTCAGACAACACAGTCTCACAATCAATTCGGGCTGCAACAGGATCTGCAGATCTTTCAGAAAGCGTGTGTGCGCTTGAGCATTTAGGCCTATATTATTTTATTTATTTTTTCGTTCTTTGAAATATTTAATTATATTCATTTAAATATTTTGTTTATTCATATCTTTATTTTTTTATAAATAGACTCAGCTCTTCTGATATGCGAGCTGGCTCCCAACGTTCACCTACAAGAGCCTGCTCTTAGAGCCGACTCGTTCGCGAACGACCCATCACTAATTGAAAGACTGCTGGTGGGCTACCCCCACCAATATAATTATACTCCGTTGCGCTCTGGTTCTGCTTACAACAAAATCCCAGACTCAATCTTAAAAAGTCAGATTCGTTTTACTTTGTTGCGTTGAAAAGGGCCTGATGTAATGTTGATTCGATCACAGAAAAAAACGTTGATCTATAGTGCAAACTAATGGGGCGAACTCAGTGAAGTTCAATGTCTTGCATCTCTGCGCAGCATGGCATTTCTTCTGTGCTGCAGTCCTGGAGGAAGAGCGCGGCCGCAAACACACGCAGCTTAGAGGGAACATCGGTAATTAGCCTAATTAGCCTTTGGATCTTTGCCACATTTACACAAAGAGCATCCCACAGAGTACCCTACCTGTATCTCACACATAACTAGTGTTTAAGTAGAGATAACCTGAGGCTAGTTAGATACTCAAGGGCAGAGCTGGAGACCTGGAGCCCTCTGGTCACAGGCAGGCTAGAACCTTCTTTTTACATTGGCCTATCTACAGTATGTTAAATTGGTACACTGGATCGTTTTTTAGAATGTTTAAAGGTATTTCCTCCCTAAGATCAGAACAGAAAAAAAGTTTAAAGCTGTGGTCTTTCCTCCCCAAGACCAGAACAGAAGAAAGTTTAAAGCTGTGGTCTTTCCTCCCCAAGACCAGAACAGAAGAAAGTTTAAAGGTTCTTTCCTCCCCAAGACCAGAACAGAAGAAAGTTTAAAAGTATTTTCTCCTCAATATCAGAATAGAAGAATGTTTAAAGCTGTGGTCTTTCCTCCCCAAGACCAGAACCGAAGAATGTTTAAAGCTGTGGTCTTTCCTCCCCAAGACCAGAACAGAAGAATGTTTAAAGCAGTGGTCTTTCCTCCCCAAGACCAGAACAGAAGAATGTTTAAAGCAGTGGTCTTTCCTCCCCAAGACCAGAACAGAAGAATGTTTAAAGCTGTGGTCTTTCCTCCCCAAGACCAGAACAGAAGAATGTTTAAAGCAGTGGTCTTTCCTCCCCAAGACCAGAACAGAAGAATGTTTAAAGCTGTGGTCTTTCCTCCCCAAGACCAGAACAGAAGAATGTTTAAAGCTGTGGTCTTTCCTCCCCAAGACCAGAACAGAAGAACGTTTAAAGCTGTGGTCTTTCCTCCCCAAGACCAGAACAGAAGAATGTTTAAAGGTCCTTTCCTCCCCAAGACCAGAACAGAATAATGTTTAAAGCTGTGGTCTTTCCTCCCCAAGGTCAGGAGAAAAACTCTCCAGGATCCAACATGTGGAAGAGGCCTTCAGGATATTCTTTATATATGCAGTGCTAAAAGACATGTAGTCTGGTTAGTGCGGACAGCACTGCAGTGTGATATCCCAGGACAGTGTGATATCCCAGTACAGTGTGATATCCCAGGACAGTGTGATATCCCAGTACAGCACTGCAGTGTGATATCCCAGGACAGTGTGATATCCCAGGACAGTGTGATATCCCAGGACAGTGTGATATCCCAGTACAGCACTGCAGTGTGATATCCCAGGACAGTGTGATATCCCAGTACAGCGCTGCAGTGTGATATCCCAGGACAGTGTGATATCCCAGGACAGTGTGATATCCCAGGACAGCACTGCAGTGTGATATACCAGGACAGTGTGATATCCCAGGACAGTGTGATATCCCAGGACAGTGTGATATCCCAGTACAGCGCTGCAGTGTGATATCCCAGGACAGTGTGATATCCCAGGACAGCGCTGCAGTGTGATATCGCAGGACAGTGTGATATGCCAGGACAGTGTGATATCCCAGGACAGTGTGATATCCCAGGACAGAGCTACAGTGTGATATCCCAGGACAGTGTGATATCCCAGGACAGTGTGATATCCCAGGACAGTGTGATATCCCAGGACAGCGCTGCAGAGTGATATCCCAGGACAGTGTGATATCCCAGTCCAGTGTGATATCCCAGGACAGTGTCATATCCCAGGACAGCGCTGCAGTGTGATATCCCAGGACAGTGTGATATCCCAGGACAGCGCTGCAGTGTGATATCCCAGGGCAGTGTGATATCCCAGGACAGTGTGATATCCCAGGACAGCGCTGCAGTGTGATATCCCAGGACAGTGTGATATCCCAGCACAGTGTGATATCCCAGGACAGCGCTGCAGTGTGATATCCCAGGACAGTGTGATATCCCAGGACAGCGCTGCCGTGTGATATCCCAGTCCAGTGTGATATCCCAGTCCAGTGTGATATCCCAGTCCAGTGTGATATCCCAGGACAGTGCTGCAGTGTGATATCCCAGGACAGTGTGATATCCCAGGACAGCGCTGCAGTGTGATATCCCAGGGCAGTGTGATATCCCAGGACAGTGTGATATCCCAGGACAGCGCTGCAGTGTGATATCCCAGGACAGTGTGATATCCCAGCACAGTGTGATATCCCAGGACAGCGCTGCAGTGAGATATCCCAGGACAGTGTGATATCCCAGGACAGCGCTGCAGTGTGATATCCCAGTCCAGTGTGATATCCCAGTCCAGTGTGATATCCCAGGACAGTGTGATATCCCAGGACAGTGTGATATCCCAGGACAGCGCTGCAGTGTGATATCCCAGGACAGTGTGATATCCCAGGACAGTGTGATATCCCAGGACAGTGTGATATCCCAGGACAGCGCTGCAGTGTGATATCCCAGGACAGTGTGATATCTCAGGACAGTGTGATATCCCAGGACAGCGCTGCAGTGTGATATGCCAGTCCAGTGTGATATCCCAGTCCAGTGTGATATCCCAGTCCAGTGTGATATCCCAGAACAGTGTGATATCCCAGGACAGCGCTGCAGTGTGATATCCATCTCTGTCAGAATATGCTTTTCGCGACGCGGATCCTGTGCTCTGCCTTATAAACAGGACAACGGAGTGGATCCCATGCAGCGACCCAAAAAAACGACTCCGAAAAAGAGGGAAACGAGGCGGTCTTCTGGTCAGACTCCGGAGATGGGCACACCGTGCACCATTCCCTAGCATTCTTCTTGCCAATGTCCAGTCTCTTGACAACAAGGTTGATGAAATCCGAGCAAGGGTAGCATTCCAGAGGGACATCAGAGACTGTAACGTTCTTTGCTTCACGGAAACGTGGCTTACTGGAGAGACGCTATCCGAAGCGGTGCAGCCAACAGGTTTCTCCACGCATCGCGCAGACAGAAAAAAACATATTTCTGGTAAAAAGAGGGGCGGGGGCGTATGCCTTATGACTAACGTGACATGGTGTGATGAAAGAAACATACAGGAACTCAAATCCTTCTGTTCACCTGATTTAGAATTCCTCACAATCAAATGTAGACCGCATTATCTACCAAGAGAATTCTCTTCGATTATAATCACAGCCGTATATATCCCCCCCCAAGCAGACACATCGTTGGCTCTGAATGAACTTTATTTGACTCTTTGCAAACTGGAAACCATTTATCCGGAGGCTGCATTCATTGTAGCTGGGGATTTTAACAAGGCTAATCTGAAAACAAGACTCCCCAAATTTTATCAGCATATCGATTGCGCAACCAGGGGTGGAAAGACCTTGGATCATTGTTACTCCCGCGACGCATATAAGGCCCTGCCCCGCCCCCCTTTCGGAAAAGCTGACCACGACTCCATTTTGTTGATCCCTGCCTACAGACAGAAACTAAAACAAGAGGCTCCCACGCTGAGGTCTGTCCAACGCTGGTCCGACCAAGCTGACTCCACACTCCAAGAATGCTTCCATCACGTGGACTGGGACATGTTTAGTATTGCGTCAGACAACAACATTGACGAATACGCTGATTCGGTGTGCGAGTTCATTAGAACGTGCGTTGAAGATGTCGTTCCCATAGCAACGATTAAAACATTCCCTAACCAGAAACCGTGGATTGATGGCAGCATTCGCGTGAAACTGAGGGCGCGAACCACTGCTTTTAATTAGGGCAAGGTGTCTGGTAACATGACCGAATACAAACAGTGCAGCTATTCCCTCCGCAAGGCTATCAAACAAGCGAAGCGTCAGTACAGAGACAAAGTAGAATCTCAATTCAACGACTCAGACACAAGAGGCATGTGGCAGGGTCTACAGTCAATCACGGACTACAGGAAGAAATCCAGCCCAGTCACGGACCAGGATGTCCTGCTCCCAGGCAGACTAAATAACTTTTTTGCCCGCTTTGAGGACAATACAGTGCCACTGACACGGCCTGCAACGAAAACTTGCGGTCTCTCCTTCACTGCAGCCGAGGTGAGTAAGACATTTAAACGTGTTAACCCTCGCAAGGCTGCAGGCCCAGACGGCATCCCCAGCCGCGCCCTCAGAGCATGCACAGACGAGCTGGCCGGTGTGTTTACGGACATATTCAATCAATCCCTATACCAGTCTGCTGTTCCCACATGCTTCAAGAGGGCCACCATTGTTCCTGTTCCCAAGAAAGCTAAGGTAACTGAGCTAAACGACTACCGCCCCGTAGCACTCACTTCCGTCATCATGAAGTGCTTTGAGAGACTAGTCAAGGACCATATCACCTCCACCCTACCTGACACCCTAGACCCACTCCAATTTGCTTACCGCCCAAATAGGTCCACAGACGATGCAATCTCAACCACACTGCACACTGCCCTAACCCATCTGGACAAGAGGAATACCTATGTGAGAATGCTGTTCATTGACTACAGCTCGGCATTCAACACCATAGTACCCTCCAAGCTCGTCATCAAGCTCGAGACCCTGGGTCTCGACCCCGCCCTGTGCAACTGGGTACTGGACTTCCTGACGGGCCGCCCCCAGGTGGTGAGGGTAGGCAACAACATCTCCTCCCCGCTGATCCTCAACACTGGGGCCCCACAAGGGTGCGTTCTGAGCCCTCTCCTGTACTCCCTGTTCACCCACGACTGCGTGGCCACGCACGCCTCCAACTCAATCATCAAGTTTGCGGACGACACAACAGTGGTAGGCTTGATTACCAACAACGACGAGACGGCCTACAGGGAGGAGGTGAGGGCCCTCGGAGTGTGGTGTCAGGAAAATAACCTCACACTCAACGTCAACAAAACTAAGGAGATGATTGTGGACTTCAGGAAACAGCAGAGGGAACACCCCCCTATCCACATCGATGGAACAGTAGTGGAGAGGGTAGCAAGTTTTAAGTTCCTCGGCATACACATCACAGACAAACTGAATTGGTCCACTCACACAGACAGCATTGTGAAGAAGGCGCAGCAGCGCCTCTTCAACCTCAGGAGGCTGAAGAAATTTGGCTTGTCACCAAAAGCACTCACAAACTTCTACAGATGCACAATCGAGAGCATCCTGGCGGGCTGTATCACCGCCTGGTACGGCAACTGCTCTGCCCTCAACCGTAAGGCTCTCCAGAGGGTAGTGAGGTCTGCACAACGCATCACCGGGGGCAAACTACCTGCCCTCCAGGACACATACACCACCCGATGTCACAGGAAGGCCATAAAGATCATCAAGGACATCAACCACCCGAGCCACTGCCTGTTCACCCCGCTATCATCCAGAAGGCGAGGTCAGTACAGGTGCATCAAAGCTGGGACCGAGAGACTGAAAAACAGCTTCTATCTCAAGGCTATCAGACTGTTAAACAGCCACCACTAACATTGAGTGGCTGCTGCCAACACACTGACACTGACTCAACTCCAGCCACTTTAATAATGGGAATTGATGGGAAATGATGTAAATATATCACTAGCCACTTTAAACAATGCTACCTTATATAATGTTACTTACCCTACATTATTCATCTCATATGCATACGTATATACTGTACTCTATATCATCGACTGTATCCTTATGTAATACATGTATCACTAGCCACTTTAACTATGCCACTTTGTTTACATACTCATCTCATATGTATATACTGTACTCGATACCATCTACTGTATCTGCCTATGCTGCTCTGTACCATCACTCATTCATATATCCTTATGTACATATTATTTATCCCCTCACACTGTGTACAAGACAGTAGTTTTGGAATTGTTAGTTAGATTACTTGTTGGTTATTACTGCATTGTCGGAACTAGAAGCACAAGCATTTCGCTACACTCGCATTAACATCTGCTAACCATGTGTATGTGACAAATAAAATTTGATTTGATTTGATATCCCAGGACAGTGTGATATCCCAGGACAGCGCTGCAGTGTGATATCCCAGTCCAGTGTGATATCCCAGGAGAGTGTGATATCAAAGGACAGCGCTGCAGTGTGATATCCCAGTCCAGTGTGATATCCCAGTCCAGTGTGATATCCCAGGACAGTGTGTTATCCCAGGACAGTGTGATATCCCAGGACAGCGCTGCAGTGTGATATCCCAGGACAGTGTGATATCCCAGGACAGCGCTGCAGTGTGATATCCCAGGACAGTGTGATATCTCAGGACAGTGTGATATCCCAGGACAGCGCTGCAGTGTGATATGCCAGTCCAGTGTGATATCCCAGGACAGTGTGATATCCCAGGACAGCGCTGCAGTATGATATCCCAGGACAGTGTGATATCCCAGGACAGCGCTGCAGTGTGATATCCCAGGAGAGTGTGATATCAAAGGACTGCGCTGCAGTGTGATATCCCAGTCCAGTGTGATATCCCAGTCCAGTGTGATATCCCAGGACAGTGTGATATCCCAGGACAGTGTGATATCCCAGGACAGCGCTGCAGTGTGATATCCCAGGACAGTGTGATATCCCAGGACAGCGCTGCAGTGTGATATCCCAGGACAGTGTGATATCCCAGGACAGCGCTGCAGTGTGATATCCCAGGTCAGTGTGATATCCCAGGACAGTGTGATATCCCAGGACAGCGCTGCAGTGTGATATCCCAGGACAGTGTGATATCCCAGCACAGTGTGATATCCCAGGACAGCGCTGCAGTGTGATATCCCAGGACAGTGTGATATCCCAGGACAGCGCTGCAGTGTGATATCCCAGTCCAGTGTGATATCCCAGTCCAGTGTGATATCCCAGGACAGTGTGATATCCCAGGACAGTGTGATATCCCAGGACAGCGCTGCAGTGTGATATCCCAGGACAGCGCTGCAGTGTGATATCCCAGGACAGTGTGATATCCCAGGACAGCGCTGCAGTGTGATATCCCAGGACAGTGTGATATCCCAGGACAGCGCTGCAGTGTGATATCCCAGGACAGTGTGATATCTCAGGACTGTGTGATATCCCAGGACAGCGCTGCAGTGTGATATGCCAGTCCAGTGTGATATCCCAGTCCAGTGTGATATCCCAGGACAGTGTGATATCCCAGGACAGCGCTGCAGTGTGATATCCCAGGACAGTTGAATATCCCAGGACAGCGCTGCAGTGTGATATCCCAGTCCAGTGTGATATCCCAGTCTAGTGTGATATCCCAGGACAGCGCTGCAGTGTGATATCCCAGTCCAGTGTGATATCCCAGGAGAGTGTGATATCAAAGGACAGCACTGCAGTGTGATATCCCAGTCCAGTGTGATATCCCAGTCTAGTGTGATATCCCAGGACAGCGCTGCAGTGTGATATTCCAGTCCAGTGTGATATCCCAGGACAGTGTGATATACCAGGACAGTGTTATATCCCAGTCCGAGCTGCAGCCAGGGCAGGATGAGCTACCGCTGTCTCTGTTCTTTCAGTCAGCTCAGCATTTTCCTCCTCTGCCACAGCTGGTCAGGCCAAGCAGAAGGTCAGGGGTCAGACAGACGGACATTCCAAAGGCAACTCTCCCCTCAGAACAGCTGTGTTTTGCCCCCCGGACAATGATGCAGTATGTGTTTTCAATATGGCTAAGGCGGAACCATGTACCATCTAGGGGTCAGGAATGTCATTCGGAGCCCTGAAGAGTAATCAATATTACTCTTGAATGGTTCCATATGGACTAGAAGCCATAGTATAGCAACAAGAGAGGATCTGGTCCATTAGATCATAAGACACATGCTACTGTAGTAGTGAACCACCATTCTGTGAGTTAAAGAGTATTGATGTGGACTGTTTCTATTCCATAAGGCCATATGATACAGGCTACTCAGCTACTGATCTGCCATTCTCTACCCTATAGAGTAAAGAGTATTAATGTTGGCTGGCTGTAAGATACAGACTAGTACAACTGTGGCTTTGAGCAATTAGCCATCCTCTTGCTTCTCCTTCCAGGGGTTATAACTGCACAGCAAACCTCTCGCTGGAGCGCCACAGAAATCGAACCGCAGCGGCCTTCCGCCAATGATCAAAGCCTGAGCCCACATCTTACCAGTCCCCGATGAGAAGGCAAGAGATAACGAAGAGAAGAGAAGAGAAGACAGAAACAGAAAGGGAGGGAATCCACGCAGTTCATCTCCCATCTCGACAGCACTGGCTGATTTACATATGAAGCACCTTTCTCTTTTTAATTCCCATGACAGGAAACGGTTATCGCAGGATGCCCAGAGGGAGAGCAAAGACGAGAGAGGCCATAATCAAGATCCTTCAATATCCATCATTACACCCTGGTCACGGCTTTGGTCTTACCCATGTGAATACACACACTCTCTCACACGCTTGCACATGCACGTATACACACACACACACACACACACACACACAC
Organism: Oncorhynchus mykiss; assembly: GCF_013265735.2. Classification (NCBI taxonomy): domain Eukaryota; kingdom Metazoa; phylum Chordata; class Actinopteri; order Salmoniformes; family Salmonidae; genus Oncorhynchus; species Oncorhynchus mykiss. The sequence continues at coordinate 19,009,840 of NC_048566.1, read as the reverse complement.
ACACACTTCTACCCCTGAATGGATTAGATGTCTAATTTCATTTCTTTTTCGATGGGTCTTCTTTCTAGATGCTTCTAGAGTTCACTTTCATACCAGCCAAGTTGTTTTCCTTCTCGCGTCTATGCACTCTCCTCCTCTCACCTTATCCCTCCGCTTGTGGACTTCAATTCACAACACATCAGCTGTATGTAACTAGGCAAAAAACCTTTCCAAGCCAAAACATATCATAACCGCTGCACACAGCCTACATCGTTGTCACCATATTAGGCAAAGTAATGTCATCGTCAACATAGCTAATATAACTAATGCGTTAGTAAACCCACTTCAGTCATGCAGTAACGTTACAGTGTATAGTCAGTAAGGAGTGGGTGGCACCGGTGGCAATACATTTGTAAAACCAAAAGCTTACCTTGACTTGGAAGATTTCTAGTGTTGGGTTGGATAGTCATAGCCAGCTAGCTAACATAGCATCTCTCTGTTTGAGCAGGGTGTTTCAGTAGGCTAAACTAGCTAGCTGCATTTTCTAGTTAAGTAAGTGAAACTGAAAGTGATTTTTAAAAATAAAATCTCTCCATCTCTCTCTTGCTTCTCCTTTGTTTTGGAAGAAATACATTTGTTCAAAACTGTTCAACTATTGTCTTTCTCTCTCTTTGAGTCAACTACTCAACTAGCTAGCTGTAGCTTGTGCTTTCAATATTAGATTAATACTCTGATCCTTTGATTTGGTGGACAACATGTTTCGGTTTTCATTTACTTCTCTTGTTCTTTTGTATTCTGTGTTGGGTTATATTTCATTAAAATATGGACACTTAACATGCACACGCACGGACACTTAACACATTGGTCCGATCTTTCCTCCTCCTCCACAGAAGAGGAGGAAAACCGTTACAGAACTACCCACCAAAAAAGGACCAAGCAGCATGGTAACCTGGAGCAGAGGGTTCTGGACTCCTGGACTTGGGGGTGAGATACCCGTCCTAGCTCGATCATTAATATCGAAATTGCAGATTGCCTCTTATCCGCTTGTTTATCTTATCCATAGTTTGTACATCTCAAATGTCAGCAGAAACCACATTTGTTTAACCATATCAGCTATGTATTTTTAAAAGGTTGAATAAGCACCAATACTCTTTACCTAAATGAGGCTGAATGAACTGTTTTGCTGCCAGACAAGGCTCTCCGCTGATAGCCAGTGGTAAGATGTTGGGAATGCTGTTGGAACAGCTTTATGTAGACCCTAACAGTTTGTGGCCACCGTTTGTCACAGTTATAGTGCAATTCATGTATTGTTTAGTGTTGTCTTGTGTAGTGGCTTTGCTGGCATGCATCCCACTTTCTTTCTTTTTTTGCTCCACCAAGATTTACATACTAAAATCAGCCCTGCTGAGGGAGTTCTGTTAACCTGAGCTGCGGTGCACCAGTCTATGGTCAGTGAGAAGGGAGGAACGCCATTCTCAAATAGAACAGTAATCTGCACCACTTGGTCATGTTGTCAACAAGGCGACATGGCGCATCATTCAGAAAAATATATTTCCATAAAATATATGTTTGCATTGTCAAACTATTTTTCATTGGGAAGGCAGATCACTTTTGCATGTGATAACACAACCCTACCCATTACTTAATTTAGGCTACATCACTTTTGTTTTGAGCTAACTTCGCTCTAGGCTTTGACATGGCACTTGGCAAACAGTGGAAACTCCTCTCACCAGGGTAAACCATGCCAGATAATCGAATCCCCTCAGAAGTTGGATCCAAACAAAAATCACATTGGTTGAGTAAGTTTCTGTTTTCACATGCAAAAGTGATTGCTTTTGATTAAAACACTTGGTATGCCTTCCCAAAGAAAACTAGTTAGAAAATGCAAACATATTTTATGATGAGATGTATGTTTCTGAAACGATGCACCATGCTGCCTTGTTGAGAACATGACCGAGCTGCGCAGATTAGGCTACTGTTCAGTTTTTGCCCGTTCACGTCATGGGCCATAGACCTGTGCACCGCGACTCAGGTTAATAGAACTCCCTCCTTGAGCGGATGTTCGTGGGGCGGGAACACAGTTATAATTAGTACACTGCGAATTGACCACAAGAATCCAAAACAGATATAGTACTTGACAAAAACAGAATAATTTCAAACCTAGATTACATTGGGATATTGTGAAGGCCCTGAATTTGTCTGAGCCGTCTCAGTCCTTCTCCTTCCAATAGGCTTCCCCTTTAATTTCCAATTAATTAGCCAGCATCAGCTGCGCATAAGTGGGGTTGTGATGGAGACGCGAATGAAGATGTGTTCAAACCTCAATTCCGAAGCGTCTCTATTCCGTTTGTTTTTGTAGTATCTGGGATCTACATCTGTTTATATTAGTTACTGTGCTGTTACTAAACAGTAATGAATTACGGCAGTGTTACGTTACTACACATAATAGGAAATGCACAATGCGCACTGGGGTACCGGGAACTGTAGAGCACGAGGGGTTTTGACCAAACGGAAACTAACTGTACTCCCGTCTCCTGCCGGGTCATTTCTCCACAACACAAATATCACAGTGGCGACGAGGTGATTAAACTACATAAACGGACATTGCTTGAAGGGAAGAATGTTGCGTGAGTAATGAAACTCAAAATAATTATGTAATTCGTCAGTTATTTTTTATTTTCTTTCGCCAGTAGAGAAGGCTAAGCACTGCTAGTACAGTATTCAGGAGCTGCCAAGTAGCAAGACTATTGGAGTCCAGAATAGCGACACTGCCCTCTGGTGGTAAAAAAAAAAAAACGGTCATTGAACCCATTGAAATTAGGCGATCTCAGTGGAGAAATATTGTCAAGAAAAAAAAGGAAGAAGGAACGTACATTATTACAAATGAGTGCAGTGAAATGAAGTAATTGCAGAAACTTCTGAAGTGAAGAATTAGATGAAAATTAAGGAATACAAGGAATAAGGAAACTGAACAATTAACTGTGAAAATGGCAATCATTGGTGGAGTACCAGAGTTTGAGGCTACAAAAGAGGATTTTGATTCCTATTTGGAACGTTTTGAGCGTTGGCTGGCTGCAAATTAAATCAAAGATGAAAAGAAAGCAGACGTATTTCTCAGTGTTTTGGGTCCAACTGAGTATGGATTGCTGAAAGGTCTCATTGAACCAATAAAAGCAGTGGAGTTGAACTATGCAGAACTGACTGAAACTCTTTCAAGGTATTTCAAGACTAAGCCAATTCTCATTGCAGAACGTTTCAGATATTACCAACTTCACCAGGTTCAAGGGGAAACCGTGGCTGACTACATCCTTGCTTTAAAAAGGCTGGCAAGTACATGTGAGTTTGCATGATTTCTTGATGATGCTCTCCGAGACAAGTTTATATGTGGTCTCAAAGGTGAAGCATATCACAGAAGGCTCCTGTCAGAGAAGGACCTGACGTTTAAGAAAGCCTGTGACATAGCACTTGGACTCGAGCTTGCCCACGGGGATACTATTGAGCTATCGGGACATGCAGGACGTCAGAAAGGTGTTCACAAGGTCAGTGATGCACGTGGTGAAAAAAGCTCACAAAAGTCACACTTTTTTCAGTCCTGTCCTCAAGGTTACACAAGAACAAAGCAGCCCACATCTCAAAGGTCTAAGCCAAGTTGCTACAGATGTGGGGGAGATAATCATCAGCACAGTGAATGTCGATTCCATGATGAAAAGTGCCACAATTGTGGAAAGGTTGGACATTTACAGAGTGTGTGTAAGGCCTCGAAATGCACAGCAAGAGCACACAAAGTGTCAGACGCAGCACAAGAAGAGGAAGGTACAACTGAAACAGTAGTGGAACTGTTCACAGTGTACACAGCTCAACAACAAAAATATTAAATCTATCTCAACATGGAGTTAGCGGGAAAACCAGTAAAAATGCAGCTGGACACTGGAGCGTCTGTATCTCTGGTTCCAGGGAGACTCTACAAAGAAAAACGGAAAGACTGCCCTCTTCAGCCCGCATCCATCCGCCTTTCTTCATACACTGGTGACACTATTCCTGTGTTATGGCAGATCCAGGTACCAGTCCGGTATGAGGGGAAGGAGTGGACGCTTCCCCGCTGTATGAGGGGAAGGAGTGTCATTGTTAAAGGAGAAAAATCAGCCTTGCTAGGCAGAAACTGGCTACAAAAGATGAAGTTGAACTGGGGAGAAATCTTCAGTCTGAGAAATGACAAACCAGTGAGTCAGGCTACACTCACTAACATGCTGGAGACGCACAAATAACTTTTCAAAGATGGCTACGGTGAAATACAAGACTTCACAGCAAAAGTCAGAGTGCAAGAAGGAACCAAGCTTATCTTTCACAAGCCACGTCCGGTTCCCTATGCTCTTAAGGAAGCAGTAGAGAAGGAACTGGACCGCCTACAGAAGAATAACATAATCACGAAAGTAGCGAGGAGCGACTGGGCCGCTACGATTGTTGTAGTTCCAAAGAAAGACAAGACCGTCAGAATGTGCGGTGACTACAAGGTCACAGTAAATCGCTGCATACTACCAGAGGAATATCCACTACCAAACGCTGAAGATCTGTTTGCCACTCTAGCTGGTGGGAAGGTTTTCAGTAAGCTGGACCTGGCATTCGCTTATCAGCAACTGAAGCTGGATCCGGAGTCAGAACAGTATCTGACCATCAATACACACAAGGGGCTATTCAGATTCAATCGCTTGGCCTATGGAATCTCGACAGCTCCAGCGATATTCCAACACACAATGGATCAGATCTTGGACGGTATAGACCATGTTGTGTGCTTCATGGACGACATCCTCATGTCAGCACCAACCATTGGAGAGCACCTTGTAGTGCTGGACAAAGTGATGTCAAGACTGGAGAAATATGGAGTGAGAATGAAACGCAGCAAGTGTGAGTTCCTCCAGGACTCAGTGGAGTATCTCGGATACAAGATTGATGCACAAGGCCTGCACCCAACCAACAGCAAGGTGGAAGCAATCGTAAACGCACCAGCACCCACAAATATCTCAGAGCTGAGGTCATTTTTGGGGCTCCTGAACTATTATGGAAAGTTTGTGGCAAACTTGTCCACATTGTTGCATCCGCTTCACCAACTGCTGCAGGCCGATACAAAGTGGAATTGGTCCCCACAATGCGAAGAAGCATTCAAGACTTGCAAACAGCGTCTGCTAAAGAGCAAGTGGCTTGCCCACTACAACACAGAGATGAAGTTGAGACTTGCGTGTGATTCATCTCTATATGGAGTAGGAGCCGTCATCTCACATGTTCTACCGTCAGGTGAAGAACACCCTATTGCATTTGCATCACAGACTCTGTCACCAAGTGAGAAAAATTATGCTCAAATTGAGAAGGAAGCCCTGAGCATAATATTCGGAGTGAAGAAGTTTCACAAATACCTCTACTGGAAGGAAGCTCCAACTGCTGACAGATCACAAGCCTCTGTTGGCCATCCTTGGACCAAAATCAGCTATACAAACCCTTGCTGCACTTCGAATGCAACGTTGGGCTAAGATATTGTTAGCCTACGACTACGAGATTGAGTACAGACGATCCAGTGATCACGCAAATGCCGATGCACTATTGAGACTATCGTGCAATAGTGACTCCGACAGTGAAGATGATAGAGCAGTCTTCCAGATCTCTCTCATTGATGAACTGCCCATATCTGCTTCTGACATAGCAAAGGAAACAAGGAAAGACCCAGTGCTTTCCAAAGTCTTGGACTTAACATTAGGCGGTTGGCCAACCTTCGTAAATGACGATAACCTTCGTCCATTCATCGACAGGAAAGACCAGTTGTCCACTGATCAAGGGTGTGTTCTGTGGGGATCAAGGGTGGTGGTACCTCACAAATTCCAGAGGAGACTGCTATCTGACCTGCAGTGTTCTGCATCCAGGGATCACTCGACTGAAAGCACTCGCTCGCAGTTATCTGTGGTGGCCTGGACTGGATCAGGACATTCAACAGCATGTAGGCCACTGCTCACCTTGTGAAGCTGTTCGCAACAAGCCTGCTGCTGCACCTCTTCATCCATGGTCCTGGGCTGCTACACCTTGGGAACCATCCATGTGGATTACGCCGAAATTGACAAGCAACATTTCCTTGTTGTCGTTGATGTCCATTCCAAGTGGATGGAAGTGTTCCCTACTCAACTGACCACAGCTGGGAAGACCATCAATCTTTTCAGACACCTGTTTGCATCCTTTGGACTAGTCAAGGAGCTCGTATCGGACAATGGCCCTCCGTTCACGTCAAACGATTTTGAAATGTTTCTCAAGAACAACGGAGTAAGGCACATCCTGTCACCACCTTACCATCCGGCATCAAACGGAGCAGCGGAGAGAGCCGTGCAAACCTTTAAGAAGGCCTGGACTAGACTCGAGGTTCAGTCTGTGCCCACCCACCAAAGGCTTCCCCGGTTCCTGTTTACTTACTGTAACACACCACACACAGTAACGGAATGTACACCAGCTGAACTTTTCCCGAAACGCCAACCACCTTCCCCGCCTGACATTGTTGAAAACAGACTTGTCAAGCACTGTGGCAAAGCACCAGCTACAGCAGAAGAAAGCTCATGACAGACACTCAAAGACTGTCAGAGAATTCAAAGAGGAAGAGAGAGTGATGGTACGTGATTTCAGACACCCCAAGCGCATGTGGAACTCAGGTGTGATCTTGCAGCGCAGAGGACCTTTGACTTACCAAGTCCAAATTGGTCATCGCCAGGTCAACGTTCATGTGGATCATCTGCTACGGTCCAACGCCCCAGCAGAGACATGCCGAGAGAACAAGAACAATAACGACCCCCAGGACTATTCTCCTGACTGTGGACGTACGGGAGAGACAGAGCCTGACCTTCCACCCGAACCTGGCCCACCACAGGAAGCCCAGGAGGAGCGGAGATATCCTATTCGACAGCGAAGGGCACCTCAAAAGCTTGACCTGTGAGTTGAGCTGGTTAAGGAGGTAACAGACAGTAAAACAAACACTTTAATATGTCCTTGATAAAAGGAAAGGAAAGGGACATTACCTGGGTTAGTTATTAGGACACAAACTCCATCTTCGGGGCAGAATAATCCCCTGGATTTGTGCTGGGCTCTGAAAAGTCTGTTTCAACCCAATAGTTGAAATTTTTTAAAGAATGCATTGTTCAGATATTGCATTAGTAGTTACCTAACATATTTACCTTGTTCTCTGGGAGTTAAACACTATGGGGGAGGAGTGTAGTACCTGGGATCTACATCTGTTTATATTAGTTACTGTGCTGTTACTAAGCAGTAATGCATTACGGCAGTGTTACGTTACTACACCTAATAGGAAATGCTACCCAAAACATATCCCAGTCTGCTTGATCATAGCAATCTTGAAGTGTGGATTCCGATTGGTCAGACCAGCGATGAATAGTCCCTAGCATGTGTACTTCCTGTTTGAGTTTCTGCCTATAGGAAGGGAGGAGCAAAATGGAGTCGTGATCAGATTTCCCAAAGGGAGGGCGGGGGAGGGTCGTGTTGGCATCCCGGAAGTTGGAGTAGAAGTGAAAGTGTTTTAGCAGCATGAGTACTGCAGTCAATATGTTGATGGAACTTCAGTAGCATTTTCCTCATTTGCTTTGTTAACATCCCCAGTTTCAATAAATGTGGTCTCAGGATATGTGGTTTCCAGTTTGCATAAAGTCCAGTGAAGTTCTTTGAGGGCCGTCATGGTATCGGCTTGAGGGGGAATATACACTGCTGTGACTACAACCAAAGAGAATTCTCTTGGGAGATAATACGGTTGGCACTTGATTGAGAGTTATTCTTGGTCGGGTAAACAAAAGGACTTGAGTTCACAATCACACCATGAGTAGTTAATTATGAAACATACACCCCCGCCCTTCTTCCCAGAGCGATATTTATTCCTGTCTGCGAGATGAACTGAGAACCCGACTGACTGTACGGACTCAGACAGTATATCCCGAGAGAGCCATGTTTCCGTGAAACAGAGTATGTTACAATCCCTGATATCTCTCTGGAAGGAAATCCTCACCCAGAGCTCATCAAATTTATTATCCAGAAACTGAACATTAGCGAGTAATATACTCGGAAGCAGTGAGTCGTGTGCTTGCCTCCTGAGTCAGACTAGACGTCCACTCCGAGTACCTCTCCTCCGCCGGCGGTGTTTTGAGTCAGCCTCTGGAATCACTTCAAATGCCCTGGGAGGTACAAACAAAGGATCCGATTCGGGAAAGTCATATTCCTGGTCGTAATGCTGGTGAGTTACCATTGCACTGATATCCAAAAGTTCTTCCCACCTGTATATAACACACATTTTCTGGGCTAATAATGTAAGAAATACTGCAAAGTTTCCTAAGAGCTAGAAGCACGGCAGCAGCATTTTATCAGTGCATCTAATGTTCTTGGTATTTCCTTTTGTGAGTTGGGGATGCATGAAGTGATGTTTGCCTTTTTACATTGAATAATTTACCGTCCAACATCCCTGTGTTCTGGCTTTGTAAGTATAGCCCAGGTTTGTGGAGGGAACCCTTTCTATTCAAGCAGACTCGTCTGTCTCATGAAGAGCTGTGAATAGAAGTGACTGTTTGCGCTATCCTCCTAGTTATGTGGGAGTCAATTTGAACATTTTATTTTGGCCTGATTTTGACTACATTCTGATCTAAAGTGTGATGTTTTGTCTACTGTAAATATGAGCAGCCCACTGATTTTGCAACTGTACCTTTGCCCTTGAAGTCCTGCGTTCACGTGTATGTGTAGACTACCATCTTCTTTGGACGCCAGGTCCCGGTAAATTCTTAATGGACAACTGGAAAGAGAATGTGGTAAGTTGAAGTTGAACATTTTCTTCCTCTTCTGTTCATGCTGGTTTGAACAGTGACTACAATAACTCAGGTCTGTGTACAGTTCCTTCAGAGAGCATTCATGCATTCATACACCTTGATTTATTCCACACTGTTACAACCTGAATTACAATCTTACCCATCTATATTTTCAATAATTGTATTGAAAATGAACAGAAATTTACATAAGTATTCACTGCCAACGGTGATTCTAAGAGCTTTGCCAACCTGGACCGTACAATATCTGCACACTTAAATTCTTCAAGCTCTAAGTTGATCATAGCTAGACAGCCATTTAAGTCAACTTGGACACTTGAACATTCAACGTTGTCTTGTAAGCAACTCATGTATATTTGGCCTCATTTAGGTTATTGTGCTGCTGGAAGTTGAGTCTTCCAGTGTCTGTTGGAAAGCAGACAACCAGGTTTTCCTCTAGGATTGTGCTTCACACTATGCCTTTTATTTTCTCTTCAAAAACTCTAGTCCTTGCCGATGACAAGCAAACACACATGCTTCAGCCACCACCAAGCTTGATAATATGAAGACTGGTACGCAGTCATTTTGTCTTTGCCTCAAACAAAACACTTTGTGTTCAGGATATTAAGTGAACTTCTTTGCTGCTTGTTATGTGGTATTGCTGATATGGGCAGCGTAGCTGTACGCGGAAGACTGCTTTTTATAGCCTTAATGGCCCATGTATCCAAGACCTTCAAGTTCTTCTTGGTGTGATGTAATTTGTGGATTAAAATAAAGACTAAATTATGTGAGTGGACATGTTTCATAATATTGAACAAAGGACACCAAGTCTGGTCTATGCTGCTTAGTTTAATTCAGATCAAACAGCACAGTTTAGAAGATCAACATTGTTTTGAAGAAATACTTTAGTACACAAAGTGCACTAAGTATTATGGTAACAATGTTATTTGAAATAAAGTTCATTTTTTGGGGTTAATGTTTTATTTCTCCATTCATCCTCTTGACCATGCCTTGCTGCAGCACCAGGGATAAGGATCCAGAGGGGCCTCATTTCAAAACATGTTACCACACACAAATTATGCCTATGACCAAATACACAATTAATGTGATTTACATTGATTTTACACTCAATTGAGATTTCAGAAGGAGGCGAGAGGACCGGAAAGAAAGACATCCACCCAATGAAGAGGAAGATATCCAAGTAGTCTCTCTGGTCTTTGTTCCTCAGAAGATTGCCTGCAAAACAAAAATGGTCAACCCCAGCATTCTACTCCCCAGTTGTGTGAGTGCATTAGTGTGTGTGCCTCACGTTTAGCCACAGGTGTACGCCACATCCAGGTACTTGTAGGTTCCTACACAGGGATCTCCATACAGAGAGTTGGACACCGGGACGTCACACTGGCTCTTCCCATTACACCTGTGTCAACGACAGGAACAGGTTAACACTACAGTCATGTTTCTACAGTCCAAGTTAACACTACAGTCATGCATTTCTACAGGTAGAAGTTAACACTACAGTACACTGCAGGTTTCAGTACCTCTTTGCCACCTTACTGGCAGTGGTGGATTGGCTGAGGCAGTTGGTGTTGGCTAGTTGGTTAGCGGGCCGATTAAAGGAACACACTAGCTGGTCACGGCGGCCATAGTTGGCACTGTGGATCTGGATCGTACCTTCATCTGAGGGAAAGGAGGAAGGAGAAAGGGGGATGAGGTAAGGCTCGATGTCTTTGGTGTACAAGTGATGGTAATAAACAGTGTATAATACTGCTCTACAATATCATCATATGAGATGTGACTACACTGTACAGCAGTGTTGACCAGCTTACAACATTCTAATAGAGCAGCATACTACCCTGCATCCCACTGCTGGCTTGCTTCTGAAACTAAGCAGGGTTGGTCCTGTTGAGTCCCTGGATGTGTGACCAGATGCTGCTGGAGGTGGTGTTGAAGTGCCGGTAGGAGGCACCCTTTGCTCTGGTCTAAAAAAAGATCCCATAGCCCTGTGTAGGGTGCAGTCTTTCTGATGGGACGTTAAACGGGTGTCCTGACTCTGGACACTAAAGAACCCATGGCACATATCGTAAGAGTAGGGGTGTTAACCCCGGTGTCCTGGCTAAATTCCCAAATCTGGCTCTCATACCATCATGGTCACCTAATCATCCACAGCTTACAATTGGCTCATTCATCCTCCTCTCCCTGTAACTATTCCCCAGGTCATTGCTGTAATTGAGAATGTATTCAGTCAACTTACTTGGTAAAATAATGTCTAAAAATAAAAAAATAGAGCCCCACATTCTCGTAGGGCATCGGAGCCTCGCCCCACATTCTCGTAGGGCATCGGAGCCTCGCCCCACATTCTCGTAGGGCATCGGAGCCTCGCCCCACATTCTCGTAGGGCATCGGAGCCTCGCCCCACATTCTCGTAGGGCATCGGAGCCTCGCCCCACATTCTCGTAGGGCATCGGAGCCTCGCCCCACATTCTCGGAGGGCATCGGAGCCTCGCCCCACATTCTCGGAGGGCATCGGAGCCTCGCCCCACATTCTCGGAGGGCATCGGAGCCTCGCCCCACATTCTCGGAGGGCATCGGAGCCTCGCCCCACATTCTCGGAGGGCATCGGAGCCTCGCCCCACATTCTCGGAGGGCATCGGAGCCTCGCCCCACATTCTCGGAGGGCATCGGAGCCTCGCCCCACATTCTCGGAGGGCATCGGAGCCTCGCCCCACATTCTCGGAGGGCATCGGAGCCTCGCCCCACATTCTCGGAGGGCATCGGAGCCTCGCCCCACATTCTAGGAGGGCATCGGAGCCTCACCACATTCTAGGAGGGCATCGGAGCCTCACCACATTCTAGGAGGGCATCGGAGCCTCGCCCCACATTCTAGGAGGGCATCGGAGCCTCACCACATTCTAGGAGGGCATCGGAGCCTCACCACATTCTAGGAGGGCATCGGAGCCTCACCACATTCTAGGAGGGCATCAGAGCCTCACCACATTCTAGGAGGGCATCAGAGCCTCACCACATTCTAGGAGGGCATCAGAGCCTCACCACATTCTAGGAGGGCATCAGAGCCTCACCACATTCTAGGAGGGCATCAGAGCCTCACCACATTCTAGGAGGGCATCAGAGCCTCACCACATTCTAGGAGGGCATCAGAGCCTCACCACATTCTAGGAGGGCATCAGAGCCTCACCACATTCTAGGAGGGCATCGGAGCCTCACCACATTCTAGGAGGGCATCGGAGCCTCACCACATTCTAGGAGGGCATCAGAGCCTCACCACATTCTAGGAGGGCATCAGAGCCTCACCACATTCTAGGAGGGCACCAGAGCCTCACCACATTCTAGTTGAACATCAGAGCCTTACCACATTCTAGTTGAACATCAGAGCCTTACCACATTCTAGTTGAACATCAGAGCCTTACCACATTCTAGTTGAGCATCAGAGCCTTCACACGTGATGCTGCGTGCTGCCAAGACAAACAAACAGGAATTACACACCACACTGCCCACTGCTGGGCAGACATAAATAAAATACATACATTTTCATAGCAGACATTAGCCTGGTGTAGTATTTTGTATTAATATACATAGAAACAGACTGACTTGCTGGGCTGCAGGTGTAGGTGGTATCCAGGTATTTGTAGATTCCAACACAGGGGTCAGAAGTACGGAAGACTTCAGTGTTCACTTCACACACCTGTTTCCCATTGCACCTGGGGGATATCAGGAGGTAAGATGAGTTATGGCTGGGATTTAATCAAACGCGGTGTCAACAAGCATGCAGCGCTTGACATTTAAAGCACACATTTGCAGTGTTTACTGTGAACATCAGGAAAATTGGCTTTAAAAAGGCACATTGATACTGCAATGTGCTTTTCAACAACGTGCCTCTGAATCCCAGCCGGTCTTTAAACACTGACTGAGTACCTCTGTGAGAGGACCTCCAGGGTGCCCGTCTGTGAACACTGTGTGTTGGTCAGCTGGTTGGCAGGTCGTCCTTCTCTGCAGGTGGTTCCGTCAGTCCTTCCATACAGAGCTCTCTCAATGAAGATCACTCCAGAATCTAGCAGGGCAAGAAAACTCAACATGTAAAGAAACAGACAGCACTATGGAGAGACCATCAGGATAGAATGTGTGTGTTCTTACCACAGATCAGGAACTGGACGTTTTCTCCATTGTCACAAGTGACCAATCTCGTCGCTGAGTGAGAAACATAATTACCATAACGTTATAGATGTGGATGTGCGCACACACACAACCACCCACACACACAACCAAACATACACAACCACCCACACACACAAACATAGACAACCACCCACACACACACACAACCACCCAACCACCCACACACACCCACCCACCCACACAACCAAACATAGACAACCACCCCACACACACATAGACAACCACCCCACACACACATAGACAACCACCCACACACACACATAGACAACCACCCACACACACATAGACAACCACCCACACACACATAGACAACCACCCACACAGACAACCACCCACACAGACAACCACCCACACACACAGACAACCACCCACACACACAGACAACCACCCACACACACAACCACCCACACACACAACCACCCACACACACAAACTGGTCGGTCGGGTTTAACTAAGAACTGTGTACCTGCAGCTGGTAGTGTACAGCAAACTGCAGCCAGCACTGAAACACATCACAGCTAGTTCAGCTTTTCTAACCTTGGTCAGTCTCATCGCAATTCTTTACAGAAGAGTAGTGTACAGCATATACAGTAAGTATATAAATAATGTACAGTATATAGTATGGTACTGCGTATAGACAGACATGGGAAATCACCTAGTCCTCAGATAATACAGGATGCTGTATATTAGACCTGGGTCATACTGTTGATATTGGACTTCAAATACTTTCAATACAAACTGATATAGAAACATCTGGAAAATACTGGAATGTATATTTTAAACGCCCTCAAATACATATTTTGTTACAAGTCAGTCAGTATACTCACAGGTGAACGCAGTCAGTCTGACAAGGAGCATGATGCTGGGTACAGGTGTGGTAGTAGCTGGTTCAGTTGTAGTAGTAACACGTAAGATGTTACAGATGGTCACCTGGACAAATACACCTAACATTTATTGATACTTGCCAAGAACAGATCCTTGTTTGCAAAGCATCAACCAGGAACACAAAGCACAGCAGATTAGCAGTCAACTCGGCAACACAGAACTAAAATCTCACGCCAGCTCAAACCACATGTACTGTGTGATGGTGCCGTCCTTCCGTTACGCAATCACCACAGCATGAAGCCCATTTTAGTTATCGTTGGGTTTTATTTTCTCTGGGTGTCAATCTACCTGTGAACATGTCACGTAATACAGTTTCAGTAAACAGTTTGGTTAATTCTCCACGGGAGACAATCTAATTAACCAGTGCTTAATTTTAGCCGGCTGGCACCTTCCTGTTTTAGACTATCGTTGGGAACCTTTTTAGCCAGATTCAGTACCTCTCCCAGAATTTCATTTTTTACAATGTAAAATGTAAAAACGAGAGATATGGTCTTTTGGCAGGAACATGTCAGACATCTCCAGTGAGAGTACTACTCATCATTGGGTGAGTCAGTGATACTGGTAACTATTTTCAGTGTCACTGACTTGCCGAATGATGCTACGTATAGTCTGAGACCAGGCTGCAATGCGATGATATGCATACAATGATTTATTACAAAAGTGATATTCCTTCATGCGTTCCGGTACCTCAGAATTCCCCAGGTCACCCCCTTCTCGCGCTCACTTTTTGTTCCGGCACCTACCAATTTACCAATTAAGCACTGAATTTAACAAAGTTTTCATGCGCAGGTCTTCCCATATTCACATAGATGACTACACCATATGTGATTGAATCGCAAGACAGCGTTATATTGGTTTTTCATTTCAATAGTACAATCGCCAGTTACCATAGATTAACATAATTTACGCCATTTGCTAAGTCCTTTGTTGTTTCTTTATTGGACCAATTACACGTGTACACTTTGATTGTTTCAAGTTGTTTGTATTGTTTGCTTATCTCACCCTGAGCTGGCCTGTTTCTCCTGCGTCTCTGAAAGAAGCTTGTTCAGGTATTAATGATTATATATCCTATGGCAGACGTCCCCAATTACATTCAGCCGTGGGACGATTTTGCTTTACGGGAATTCTATTAATGCCCCTGGCCTGCGCCCCGGGTGAACCCGGTAAGCGTTGATTGACTCCGTTTTGAACTAGGCCGCCTCCCGGCATTGAGCTGGGTGCCCCAAATTTGGTCGGATGGAGAATTTTACACACCATGCTTACATCACTGGGTCCGTAATCAACCAATCAAACTTTATTGGTATGGTAATATTTACCTAATTTGTCAAATCCAAAAAGAGGGTTAGCAAGTTTAAGTTACATGAATCAATCAATGATTCAAATGGAAAACAGATTGTATTTTTGCCTTTGGGTTGTCCCCAAACTTTCTGGTTACACAGCTAGAATGAGATTAAGAAGGATTAGACAGTGAAGTCATCAAATTGAAGATTATCCAGGAAGTATATCGGCATTGGAAGCCAAATTGAACTCCCAATGAATGGAGCTGACCGAAACAATGGAAACAGTTGGCTCCGATACTTACGGGTCTCGTTCATGACATCTCCGTCTAATCCCTCTCTCTCATTTTTTATTTTTGAACCTTTATTTAACTAGTCAAGTCAGTTAAGTTAATATTCTCCTCACATAAATCAAGTGATATCAGAAGAGATTTAGGGGAAGAGCTTTCACTGATTCAGATGAACACCCACTTTCACAGTAATTGTCCTCTGTTACAAAATGTTGATTTATCACCATCTCTAATGTTCTTGGTATACCGTTTCCTTTTGTGAGTTGAAGGAGATGCATGAAATGTTTGCCTGTTTACATTGAATAATAATTTACCCTCCAATATCCCTGTGTTTTGGCTTTGTTGGTATACCCCAGGTTTTGTGGAGGGAAGACTGTTGGAAAAGCATTCCAGATGAAGCCGGTTGAGAGAATCCCAAGTGTGCAACCCTGTCAAGGCAAAGGAAGGCTACTTTTGAAGAATCTAAAATATATTTAATGTAAAACTTTTTTGGTTACATGATTCCATGTGTGTTATTTCATAGTTTTGATATCTTCACTATTATTCTACAATGTTGAAAATAGTACAAATAAATACCCTTGAATAGATGTCCATCCTTTTGAATGGTACTGTAGATTTGAGCAATAAGGCCTGAGGTGTAGTATATGGCCAATATACCACGGCTAAGGGCTGTTCTTATGTGCGACAGTGCCTGAACACAGCCCTTAGCCGTGGTATATTGGCCATATATCACAAACTCCCGAGGTGCCTTACTGCTATTATAAACTAATTACCAACATAGTTATAGCAGTAAAAATAAATGTTGTCATACGGTCTGATATGCCATGGCTGTCAGCCAATCAGCTTTCAGGGCTTGAACCACCCAGTTTATCATTGATTTTTGACTACTGTAAATATGAGCACCCCACTGCTTTTTTTGTATGTGTAGACTAGCATCTTCTTTGGACGCCAGGTCCTGGTAAATTCTTAATGGACAACTGGAAAGAGTTGAACATTTTCTTTCTCTTCTGTTCATGCTGCTGGGTTGGACAGTGAGGTAGTGTCAGATACTACAATAACTCAGGTCTGTGTGTAAAGTGCCTTCAGAAAGCATTCATACACCTCGACTTACTCCACTTTGTGTTACAGCCTGAATTCAAAATGGATGACGAAATAATTCTCACCCATCTACACATTTAATACATTTTTTGCAAATGTATTGAAAATGCAATATAGAAATCTCATTTAGATAAGTATTCAAACCCCCGAGTCACATGTTAGAATCACCTTTGTCAGTGATTACAGCTGTGAACCTTTCTGGGTCTAACAGCACACCTGGACTGTACAAAACTTGCACATTAAATTCTTCAAGCTCTGTCAAGTTGCTTGTTGACCATAACTAGACAACAATTGAAGTCTAGCCTTACTTATGAGTTGATTTAAGCCAAAACTAAGTAACTGCAGTGTATTGCGTTTTAGGTTATTAAAATATGAAGACTGGTACTCGTGTTGTTTGCCCCAAACAAACCATGTATCCAAGACCTTCAAATGTTTTAATCCTTCTTGGTGTAATATCATTTGTGGATTCAAATAAAGTATTTAGTGTGTAAGGACATGTTTCATAATATTGAACAAAAGACCAAGTCTTGTCTTTATGCTGCTTAGTTTAATTCAGACCAACCACCACAGTTCTTAGTGAAAATCAGACCAACCACCTCAGTTATATCTACCTATATCTATCCTACCATGCCTTTCTAAGGTCTTCGAAAGCCAAGTCAACAAACAGATTACCGACCATTTCGAATCTCACCATACCTTCTCTGCTATGCAATCTGGTTTCAGAGCTGGTCATGGGTGCACCTCAGCCACGCTCAAGGTCCTAAATGATATCTTAACCGCCATCGATAAGAAACATTACTGTGCAGCCGTATTCATTGTTCTGGCCAAGGCTTTCGACTCTGTCAATCACCACATCCTCATCGGCAGACTCAACAGCCTTGGTTTCTCAAATGATTGCCTCGCCTGGTGCACCAACTACTTCTCTGATAGAGTTCAGTGTGTCAAATCGGAGGGTCTGTTGTCCGGACCTCTGGCAGTCTCTATGGGGGTGCCACAGGGTTCAATTCTTGGACCGACTCTCTTCTCTGTATACATCAATGAGGTCGCTCTTGCTGCTGGTGAGTCTCTGATCCACCTCTACGCAGACGACACCATTCTGTATACTTCCGGCCCTTCTTTGGACACTGTGTTAACAACCCTCCAGGCAAGCTTCAATGCCATACAACTCTCCTTCCGTGGCCTCCAATTGCTCTTAAATACAAGTAAAACTAGATGCATGCTCTTCAACCGATCGCTACCTGCACCTACCCGCCTGTCCAACATCACTACTCTGGACGGCTCTGACTTAGAATACGTGGACAACTACTTAGGTGTCTGGTTAGACTGTAAACTCTCCTTCCAGACCCATATCAAACAGCTCCAATCCAAAGTTAAATCTAGAATTGGCTTCCTATTTCGCAACAAAGCATCCTTCACTCATGCTGCCAAACATACCCTTGTAAAACTGACCATCCTACCAATCCGACTTTGGCGATGTCATTTACAAAATAGCCTCCAATACCCTACTCAACAAATTGGATGCAGTCTATCACAGTGCAATCCGTTTTGTCACCAAAGCCCCATATACTACCCACCATTGCGACCTGTACGCTCTTGTTGGCTGGCCCTCGCTTCATACTCGTCGCCAAACCCACTGGCTCCATGTCATCTACAAGACCCTGCTAGGTAAAGTCCCCCCTTATCTCAGCTCGCTGGTCACCATAGCATCTCCCACCTGTAGCACACGCACACATTTACTCCATGTAACTCTGTGTCGTTGTATCTGTCGAACTGCTTTGCTTTATCTTGGCCAGGTCGCAATTGTAAATGAGAACTTGTTCTTGTTTAACCTGGTTAAATAAAGGTAAAATATATATATATTTTTTTTAAAGTTCAGAAAATCAACATTGTTTTGATGAAATACTTTAGTACACAAAATGCAAAGTATTATGTCAGTGTTATTTGAAGAATAGTTTATTTTTGGGGTTAATGTTTAATTTCTCCATGCTTCCTCCTGACCGTGCATTGCTGGAGCACAAGAGGGGCCTCATTATGATTTTATTACACAAGTTATGCCTCATGAAATACACAATCAATGGGATTTACACATTTTGAATTTACATAGATTTTACACTCAATTGAGACTTCAGAGGAGAGAAGACGGGAAAGAAATACAAATCCACCCAATGAAGAGGAAGATATCCAAGTAGTCTCTCTGGTCTTTGTTCCTCAGAGAAGATCTCCTGCAAGACAAAAACGGTCAGCCCCAGTGTTCTACTTCCCAGTCGTGTGTGTGTGTGTGTATTACCGTATGCATGCGTCCCTAACATTTAGCCACAGGTGTACGCCACTTCTAGGTACTTGTAGGTTCCAACACATGGATCTCCATACAGAGAGTTGGACGCCGGAACGTCACACTTGATCTTACCATTACACCTGTGTCAACGACAGGAACAGGTTAACACTACAGTCATGTTTCTACAGTCCAGGTTAACACTACAGTCATGTTTCTACAGTACAGGTTAACACTACAGTCATGTTTCTACAGTCCAGGTTAACACTACAGTCATGTTTCTACAGTACAGGTTAACACTAGTCGTGTTTCTACAGTACAGGTTAACACTACAGTCATGCATTTGTAATAGTACATACTGCAGGTACAATACCTCTCTGCCACCTTACTGGTGGTTATGGATTGGCTGAGGCAGTTGGTGTTGGCTAGTTGGTTAGCGGGCCGTTTAAAGGAACACACTAGCTGGTCACGGCGGCCATAGTTGGCACTGTAGATCTGGATCGTTCCTTCATCTGAGGGAGATGAGGAGGAGAGGTAAGACTGGATGTCTTTGGTGTGTTCTAGTGATGATAATATAAACTATATATAATACTGCTCTACTATGCTATTATATAATATACACTGCTCAAAAAAATAAAGGGAACACTAAAATAACACATCCTAGATCTGAATGAATGAAATATTCTTATTAAATACCTTTTTCTTTACATAGTTGAATGTGCTAACAACAAAATCACAAATCATGAATGGAAATCACATTTATCAACCCATGGAGGTCTGGATTTGGAATCACACTCAAAAGTGGAAAACCACACTACAGGCTGATCCAACTTTGATGTAATGTCCTTAAAACAAGTCAAAATGGAGGCTCAGTAGTGTGTGTGGCCTCCACGTGCCTGTTTGACCTCCCTACAACACCTGGGCATGCTCCTGATGAGGTGGCGGATGGTCTCCTGAGGGATCTCCTCCCAGACCTGGACTAATGCATCCGCCAACTCCTGGACAGTCTGTGGTGCAACGTGGCGTTTGTGGATGGAGCGAGACATGATGTCCCAGATGTGCTCAATTGGATTCAGGTCTGGGGAACGGGCGGGCCAGTCCATAGCATCAATGCCTTCCTCTTGCAGGCACTGCTGACACATCCCAGCCACATGAGGTCTAGCATTGCCTTGCATTAGGAGGAACCCAGGGCCAACCACACCAGCATATGGTCTCACAAGGGGTCTGAGGATCTCATCTCGGTACCTAATGGCAGTCAGGCTACCTCTGGCAAGCACATGGAGGGCTGTGCAGCCCCCCAAAGAAATGCCACCCCACACCATGACTGACCCACCGCCAAACCGGTCATGCTGGAGGATGTTGCAGGCAGCAGAACGTTCTCCACGGCGTCTCCAGATTCTGTCACGTGCTCAGTGTGAACCTGCTGTCATCTGTGAAGAGCACAGGGCGCCAGTGGCGAATTTGCCAATCTTGGTGTTCTCTGGCAAATGCCAAAACGTCCTGCACGGTGTTGGGCTGTAAGCACAGACCCCACCTGTGGACGTCGGGCCCTCATACCACCCTCATGGAGTCTGTTTCTGACCATTTGAGCAGACACATGCACATTTGTGGCCTGATGGAGGTCATTTTGCAGGGCTCTGGCAGTGCTTCTCCTGCTCCTCCTTGCACAAAGGCGGAGGTAGCGGTCCTGCTGCTGGGTTGTTGCCCTCCTACGGCCTCCTCCATGTCTCTTGATGTACTGGCCTGTCTCCTGGTAGCGCCTCCATTCTCTGGACACTACGCTGACAGACACAGCAAACCTTGCCACAGCTCGCATTGATGTGCCATCCTGGATGAGCTGCACTACCTGGGCCACTTGTGTGGGTTGTAGACTCAGTCTCATGCTACCACTAGAGTGAAAGCACCACCAGCATTCAAGTGATCAAAACATCAGCCAGGAAGCATAGGAACTGAGAAGTGGTCTGGTCACCACCTGCAGAACCACTCCTTTATTGGGGGTGTCTTGCTAATTGGCAATAATTTCCACCTGTTGTCTATTCCAACAGCATGTGACATTTGTCAATCAGTGTTGCTTCCTAAGTGGACAGTTTGATTTCACAGAAGTGTGATTGACTTGGAGTT
This sequence comes from Oncorhynchus mykiss, assembly GCF_013265735.2. Taxonomy (NCBI): domain Eukaryota; kingdom Metazoa; phylum Chordata; class Actinopteri; order Salmoniformes; family Salmonidae; genus Oncorhynchus; species Oncorhynchus mykiss. Next base: position 18,988,905 of record NC_048566.1, on the reverse strand, counting down.
ACATTGTGATGTTTAAGTGATCCCTTTATTTTTTTGAGCAAAGTATATATAATCATCATATGAGAGGAGAATATATTGTATAGGAGAGTGTTGACACGCTTACCACATTCTAGAACATTAGAGCCTTACCACGTTCTAGTAGAGCATCAGAGCCTTACCACATTCTAGTTGAACATCAGAGCCTTACCACATTCTAATAGAGCATCAGAGCCTTACCACATTCTAGTTGAACATCAGAGCCTTACCACATTCTAGTTGAACATCAGAGCCTTACCACATTCTAGTTGAACATCAGAGCCTTACCACATTCTAGTTGAACATCAGAGCCTTACCACATTCTAGTTGAACATCAGAGCCTTACCACATTCTAGTTGAACATCAGAGCCTTACCACATTCTAGTTGAACATCAGAGCCTTACCACATTCTAGTTGAACATCAGAGCCTTACCACATTCTAGTTGAGCATCAGAGCCTTACCACATTCTAGTTGAACATCAGAGCCTTACCACATTCTAGTTGAACATCAGAGCCTTACCACATTCTAGTTGAGCATCAGAGCCTTCACACGTGATGCTGCGTGCTGCCAAGACAAACAAACAGGAATTACACACCACACTGGCCACTGCTGGGCAGACATAAATAAAATACATACATTTTCATAGCAGACATTAGCCTGGTGTAGTATTTTGTATTAATATACATAGAAACAGACTGACTTGCTGGGCTGCAGGTGTAGGTGGTATCCAGGTATTTGTAGATTCCAACACAGGGGTCAGAAGTACGGAAGACTTCAGTGTTCACTTCACACACCTGTTTCCCATTGCACCTGGGGGATATCAGGAGGTAAGATGAGTTATGGCTGGGATTTAATCAAACGCGGTGTCAACAAGCATGCAGCGCTTGACATTTAAAGCACACATTTGCAGTGTTTACTGTGAACATCAGGAAAATTGGCTTTAAAAAGGCACATTGATACTGCAATGTGCTTTTCAACAACGTGCCTCTGAATCCCAGCCTGTCTTTATCAAATAAACACTGACTGAGTACCTCTGTGAGAGGACCTCCAGGGTGCCCGTCTGTGAACACTGTGTGTTGGTCAGCTGGTTGGCAGGTCGTCCTTCTCTGCAGGTGGTTCCGTCAGTCCTTCCATACAGAGCTCTCTCAATGAAGATCACTCCAGAATCTAGCAGTGCAAGAAAACTCAACATGTAAAGAAACAGACAGCACTATGGAGAGACCATCAGGATAGAATGTGTGTGTTCTTACCACAGATCAGGAACTGGACGTTTTCTCCATTGTCACAGGTGACCACTCTCGTCGCTGAGTGAGAAACATAATTACGATAACGTTATAGATGTAGATGCGCGCACACACACAACCACCCAGACACACAACCACCCACACACACAAACAGACAACCACCCACACACACACAACCACCCACACACAAACTGCTCGGGTTTAACTAAGAACTGTGTACCTGCAGCTGGTAGTGTACAGCAAACTGCAGCCAGCACTGAAACACATCACACAGCTAGTTCAGCTTTTCTAACCTTGGTCAGTCTCATCGCAATTCTTTACAGAAGAGTAGTGTACAGCATATACAGTAAGTATATAAATAATGTACAGTATATAGTATGGTACTGCGTATAGACAGACATGGGACATCACCTAGTCCTCAGATAATACAGGATGCTGTATATTAGACCTGGGTCATACTGTTGATATTGGACTTCAATTACTTTCAATACAAACTGATATAGAAACATCTGGAAAATACTGGAATGTATATTTTAAACGCCCTCAAATACATATTTTGTTACAAGTCAGTCAGTATACTCACAGGTGAACGCAGTCAGTCTGACAAGGAGCATGATGCTGGGTACAGGTGTGGTAGTAGCTGGTTCAGTTGTAGTAGTAACACGTAAGATGTTACAGATGGTCACCTGGACAAATACACCTAACATTTATTGATACTTGCCAAGAACAGATCCTTGTTTGCAACGCATCAACCAGGAACACAAAGCACAGCAGATTAGCAGTCAACTCGGCAACACAGAACTAAAATCTCACGCCAGCTCAAACCACATGTACTGTGTGATGGTGCCGTCCTTCCGTTACGCAATCACCACAGCATGAAGCCCATTTTAGTTATCGTTGGGTTTTATTTTCTCTGGGTGTCAATCTACCTGTGAACATGTCACGTAATACAGTTTCAGTAAACAGTTTGGTTAATTCTCCACGGGAGACAATCTAATTAACCAGTGCTTAATTTTAGCCGGCTGGCACCTTCCTGTTTTAGACTATCGTTGGGAACCTTTTTAGCCAGATTCAGTACCTCTCCCAGAATTTCATTTTTTATCTTCACTTTTCCCAATGTGAATATTATAATAAAAATATATCAAAGTTAATTTGAGTTGCCTCATTGGCAATTATTCCATACAGGCCATTCCCAATATTTCAAATACAATCACAGGAAAAGACAGGTTGGCTACCAAAATAGACTTGATCAGCTTTCAAATATTGTTGTACAATGTAAAAACGAGAGAGATGGTCTTTTGGCAGGAACATGTCGGACATCTCCGGTGAGAGTACTGCTCATCATTGGGTGAGTCAGTGATACTGGTAACTATTTTCAGTGTCACTGACTTGCCGAATGATGCGCAGTACTCTCGCCGGGGATGTCCGACATGTTGTGCCAAAACACCATCTCTAGACTAACTTCGTCCTCATATTGTAGCCTACAATATATATATATATATATATATATATATATATATGTGTGTCTCCACACACCTAGGCCAAGGCTATTGATGAATTCAAGACAAGGTGTTTTTTATTGAGCTCAGTCAGTTTGTCAGTATCAAAGTAGCCTGTCATTGTGATCATTTGTGCACTATTAAAGATTCTGCCAAAGTCAGTCATGTAAAATTATGCAGAATTGCATTCAATGTATTTATATAAAAGGCCACATTTTTCCCAGACCCTAGGCTACAAAAGAAGTTTCCCCGTGTGTGTAGTTCTACTCTATGCCACTATAAACACACAATCTGTTCTCAGAACATTTTGTATTATTATATAATTAAATCCATAACACTCCATTTAGTATGATAAGTCACATTTCATACGGTATGTATTAATTTGAGAACATCCATCACCCATTTTGTATGAAACATTAACAATTCAAATTCATATTATGTTACAAATTTGCAAAAGTAATCAAATGTTACAATTCTAGATAGGGGGTAGGCAGCTAACGTCATATAGCTTGATAACGTTTGCTAGCCTAGGGGTTACGTTTAGGAGCTAAGGGGTTAAGGTTAGCTAAAAGGGTTAAGGGATGTGTTAGCTAACATGCTAAGTAGTTGCAAAGTAGCTAAAAAGTAGCCAGTAGTTGAAAAATTGTTATTAGCTAAAGTGTCAATGTTGTTTCAAACTCGTCACCTTTGGGTTGCTAGAAATTTGCCTTATACACCCACCCTGACCTACCACCATGATTACGTTTTTGTCTTAAGTAACCATACTGAATCATGCTAAACTGAGTGTTCCGGATGTACTTTTACTAGGTATAGTCTGAGACCAGGCTGCAATGCGATGATTTGCATACAATGATTTATTACAAAAGTGATATTCCTTCATGCGTTCCGGTACCTCAGAATTCCCCAGGTCGCCCCCTTCTCGCGCTCACTTTTTGTTCCGGCACCTACCAATTTACCAATTAAGCACTGAATTTAACAAAGTTTTCATGCGCAGGTCTTCCCATATTCACATAGATGACTACACCATATGTGATTGAATCGCAAGATAGCATTATATTGGTTTTCATTTCAATAGTACAATCGCCAGTAGATTAACATAATTTACGCCATTTACTATGTCCTTTGTTGTTTCTTTATTGGACCAATTACACGTGTACACTTTGATTGTTGCAAGTTGTTTGTAAAGTTTGCTTATCTCACCCTGAGCTGGCTTGTTTCTCCTGCGTCTCTGAAAGGAGCGTGCACAGGTATTAATGATTATATATCCTATGGCAGACGTCCCCAATTACATTCAGCCGTGGGACGATTTTGCTTTACGGGAATTCTATTAATGCCCCTGGCCTGCGCCCCGGGTGAACCGTAAGCGTTGATTGCCTCCGTTTTGAACCAGGCCGCATCCCGGCATTGAGCTGGGTGCCCCAAATTTGGTCGGATGGAGAATTGTACACACCACGCTTACATCACTGGGCCCGTAATCAACCAATCAAACTTTATTGGTATGGTAATATTTACCTAATTTGTCAAATCCAAAAAGAGGGTTAGCAACCTTTTGTTGTTCAATGAAATGGGAGAATTACTGTCAGAAGATGGAGGAAACTGGGGTTTTGTTTGACACTACTAGTGAGTTGAGTGAAGCTAATAGTACAGAAAGTGAGAGTGAGTGGGTTACAGTGGCGAAGAAAAAGGTAAACAAGAAAAGTAAAGCTATGTTGGAAAATAGGGAACCAATAGACTCGTTTTTGGTCCTAGTCAGGGTTTTGGATGAATGCTACTTGGGAAATCCGTTCAATGTCTCCAGGAAAATCTGGAATGTGTTGGAAGAAAGTGTGGAGTCGGTGAGAGTCACAAGAAGTGGTCTTCTTTTTGTTTATGTCTGCGGAGCAGAAGAAGTGTGTGTTAAGCAGTGGCGACCCGTCATTCAGGGCAGGTGGGGCTCTGAGACCAACATTTTTAGCAACAAATGTATAAATATTTTTTGGGGGGGGCTTGCCTGTTTTGCATGTTATTTTGGCATTAATACGTGTCACATGTCAGTTTGAAACAATGTAAAAATATATATATTGAGTTAATAAAGCTGCATACAAACATGGGCTGTGGTTCAAACTCAAAGTAGACAGCCCCGGCTCTTGGGGGAATCCCCGCTGCTTTGTTTGTCTTTGGTCCAAATGATTAGCCAAGCAAGGGAAGTTTGCTACGCTAGCCCCTCAGCCCTCGTTTTTTAATGGAGTTTGCAACGCTAGCCCCTCAGCCCTCGTTTTTTAATGGAGTTTGCAACGCTAGCCCCTCAGCCCTCGTTTTTTAATGGAGTTTGCAACGCTAGCCCCTCAGCCCTCGTTTTTTAATGGAGTTTGCAACGCTAGCCCCTCAGCCCTCGTTTTTTAATGGAGTTTGCAACGCTAGCCCCTCAGCCCTCGTTTTTTAATGGAGTTTGCAACGCTAGCCCCTCAGCCCTCGTTTTTTAATGGAGTTTGTAAGTGTACAATTATGTTCACTTCGGAGCCTGAAATGCCCCATAATTCAATTTGTAAACTTAACCTAAACTTAAGCCTGAACTTAACCTCAACGTCAATATGGAGTCAACATACAAGTGTAAGTAAAAACTAATGTAATTAAGTTAGAAATTGTGCTACTAATGCACAAACACAAGTTTTTGTTTGGTTAGCTTTTGGAAATTGTAGAAATAAAACATTTTCCTCCTTCAGAAGTAGCTAAGCAGGCTAATGTTAGTTAGCAAATTAATTTGCAAGCTATCATACAGTAGGTGTATATTAATAATTATGTAGTTAATATAAGTAGACATGCAATCATATAAAGCACCCACAAGCTACCGGTGGCTGAAAACACAATCATTGCGGGATGAACAGCTGAAGAATTTCCGGGCAGAGGCGGTCCATTTAAAAATCATTCCTTCCTCCCTCGCCCTTTGCCCTGCAAGTGTATACTCGTCAGACGTCATGATACCTCATCAGAACTGCCCACGTAATTTGAGGGCTGGGGGATAGGGTATGTCTTTTAAGTGTTTGGAATGCAGCCATGGTCTCGTTTTTTTGAGTAAGGCAACTCCAAAATGCAGGTGTTTCAGCCTAGCTAAGTGCTTTCTGTGGTGGTGGGGCTAGACAGCAGAAAATAGGAGCATTAATGCCGTGATTGACTCAGTGTTCTGTCACTCATGGGGTCCCTACACAATAGCCAAGCTTAAGTCCTTAGAAAGGGTAGACATCCAACATTTCAGCCAATGGTTAGTCGGTACAGTATCTTTGATTGGACTGATCATGTCAACATCTTACTTTCACAATCTTAATTGTGAAATAATGAAGAGAAATATAGATACAACATATCGGTGCTCATTGGACATAAACATTACACAACAATTTGGAGATAGCAAATTCAACAATGAGTGGTTTGTAAGGAATTGGTGACAGTGCCTAACTGCAAGCATTGCAGCTGGGAAGTCGGGAATAAACAGCTCAAACTGGGAAAATATATTTTGAACGGTCATTCAACTCAGAATTGTAAATCTGTCATCTTTCTCTTTGATGACAAAATTTGTCCACAAGGACTGCCGCGCCACTTTCCTGTTCAAGCATATCACAACAAGTGAGTCCAAAAATGTCTTATGCTGCTTCATAAATTATGTACTGTAGGATGCCAGAGAGATATCTATCTTGTAGCTAAGAAAGTAATACTAAGTGTATGTTGTGTAGTAAGCTGTTAGTAGCCCATGTGCCTCACCCTAATAATTTGGTCTATTTTCACCAACGTGGTATTGTAAACACATTGTTCCTGGCCGGTGTGTGCTTCTTTACTAAATTGTTTTGAACAGCTCTGACAGTGCTACTGATAGTAGTGATGGCGCTTGTTTTTTTTAAAGGCACTAAATTAGGCTGAATTAACTGTTTCACTGCCCTACAAGGCTCTGCTGAAAGCCAGGTGTAACAGTGGTAAGGTGTTGGGACTGCTGTTGGGACAGCTTTATGTAGGCTCTAACAGTTTGTGGGCACCGTTTGTCACCGTTATAGGGCAGTTCATGTATTGTTTAGTGTTGTTGTGTAGTTGCTTTACTGGAATGCACCCACTTTAAGAAATAATCATTTTTGCTTCACTAAGATTTACATGCTAAAATCTCCACTGGTGTTAAGACTCAAAAAGATATAATCGGAATGTTTCCTGCATGGATTTTCGTAGCAGGGAGCCTATCAAGGGGGTTATTTATTGGGTGGAGCAAGAAATAAAGGCAGAAGATATAACGGAAGACATCAATGGAGTTGTTGGTGCACGCCGATTGACCTCTATGGTGGACGGAGAAAAGAAGTTAACTTCATCCCTGCTACTGTTCTTTGAAGAAGAGTCTCTCCCTTCTCATATAAAGTTAGGATTCATGAGATACCCTGTAAGAGCTTTTGTGCACAAGCCTCTTCAGTGTCATGAATGTAAAAGATCTGTCAAGTGTGTGCAGAAGGGAAGAATATCGTATACTAGATGAAGGGAAAGGCTGCAAATGTGGAGGGGAACATGTGCCTGAATTCTTGGAGAATGAGGTGGCAAGGGTAAGGGGTGTCCAGTCTCCTATCTGGAGGTGTTGAGAAAATTGGAAGGAACGAGTGGCGGGGAATAAGCAATGGTAGTAGAGCCACCAAGACCAGTGAAGGCTTCTCATCAACCAAGGGATAGTAAAATGCTACATGTTAAAAAGGTGAACTTAGTATTATTTATTGCAATGATCATAAACTGTACAGCACAAGCGAAGAAGAAGTCTAACAAAATTGGAGTCATTGGAGTCAGGGTGGTGAGGTCTGCCCAACGCATCACCGGGGTCAAACTACCTGCCCTCCAGGCCACCTACAGCACCCGATGTCACAGGAAGACCAAAACAATCATCAAGGACAACAACCACCCGTCTCAAGGCCATCAGACTGTTAAATAGCCATCACTAGCACATTAGAGGCTGCTGCCCTATATACATATACTTGAAATCACTGGCCACTTTAATAATTGGAATATTAGCCACTTTAATATTGTTTGACGTTTTGCATTACTCATCTTGTGTGTGTGCGTGTATACTGTATTCTATCCTATTCTACTGTATCTTAGTCTATGCCGCTCTGACATTGCTCGTCCAAATATTTCTATATTCTTAATTCCATTCCTTCCATTCCATTCCTTACTTTAGATTGTGGGTATTGTTAGATATTACTTGTTAGATTTGACTGCACTGTTGGAGCTAGAAACACAAGCATTTCGCTACATCTGCAATAACATCTGCTAAATGTGTATGTGACAAATTTAATTTGACCTATTTGATTTCGAGGTAATTTTACGAGTCAACTAGTGTTATAACTGGAAGTCTACAGGAACAATTAGCATGCTAGCTGTTCCTGTTCATCCAACTCTGGGGAAGTAAATAAATAGCCTCATTGCCAAAATCTCAAACTATCCTTTTAGTTTGGAAGAAATTTGTCATTGGGGCTAATTACAAGGGGAGCCTTTTTTTGTTGTTGTGGTTATTCTGTCAAATTCGTAGTTGGGACATTTTTAAATGGTCATTTTCCGGATGGAAAAACAGTTTGTCAACTTAAACGACCAAAACCAGATAGAAATAATTCAGAAACAATATTGAACTTAATATATTTTGAATAATACCATCTTTGAGAAGGAACAATCCAATGAAAGCTCCACGGTCAGGGCGAATCAGAAATACAAAAAACAGGCATTCAGGGCACATGCTTCTTGATTGTGTTATGCTTGAGCAGAGGAACACAGCATTAGCCATGGCAGAATGCATAGAATTGCAGGATATTATCTTTAAAACTGCAACATTTTCTCTGCTCAATGAGAAAATGTGTAGAATTGCAGAAAATGTGCTTCACAAAAGCAACATTTTCTACTTTACCCTTCTAGCTATATGGCTGTTCAAGTGTATACTTCCTGTTCCAATGAACTGTGGGGAGGTCAAAATATACAGTATGATGGGGATCCCTGGGTTGCCGGTTTGCCTGAGTGGGGGTCCTTGGGCACAAAGTTTGAAAACCCCTGTATAAAATGGTATAGGCTACTTTCAGTCATTCATTTCTTAGTCTCTCTTTCACTCCTCTCTCAAGAGGACCTGAGCCCTAGAAGCATGCCTCAGGACTACCTGGCCTGATGACTCCTGGCTGTCCACCTGGTCGTGCTGCTGCTCCAGTTTCAACTGTTCTGCTTGTGGCATAGCACTTTGTGACATCAGCTGACGTAAAAAGTGCTTTAGAAATATATTTTATTGATAAATGTTTCAGCGTTATCAATATCAATGAATATTTGATTAACATATTACTGTAAATAGTTTTGGATGCGATATTGAATTTGGGTTCAGATTTTGTGACTTAGTAAGTATTCTTACTCTTGAACTCCCCAAAATAAATCCTCTGGCATCAACCTCATGATCAACTCTAAACTTAGATGATATACTTACCTGGGTGAGTTTTAGTTGGAGTAATGTATGTGTGTGTGGAAGCTACATTGAAATGTTATTAACTTTTTGTATTACCAGTCACATTGCGACTAATGGAGAATGAGCAAATGATTACGTTAATATTCTCTTCTCCTGAGCAATGTAGCTTTCATCGGTTGCAATTTATGATCCCCTTTTCCTTATCAATGATTTCAATTTGCTGTCAAAATCACCTCCATTAAGGACATTTACTGGAAGACCCTGATCAGACACAAGACAATGACACAGTGGATGGGAAATCTATTAAGACTTAATTTCTTAATGTTTTTTTACAATACAATTTGAACATGGATCAGTCACATTTTGCCTGATTTAAGTTACATAAATCCATCAATGATTCAAATGGAAAACAGATTGTATTTTTGCCTTTGGGTTGTCCCCAAACTTTCTGGTTACACAGCTAGAATGAGATTAAGAAGGATTAGACAGTGAAGTCATCAAATTGAAGATTATCCAGGAAGTATATCGGCATTGGAAGCCAAATTGAACTCCCAATGAATGGAGCTGACCGAAACAATGGAAACAGTTGGCTCCGATACTTACGGGGCTCGTTCATTACATCTCCGTCTAATCCCTCTCTCTCATTTTTTATTTTTGAACCTTTATTTAACTAGTCAAGTTAGTTAAGTTAATATTCTCCTCACATAAATCAAGTGATATCAGAAGAGATTTAGGGGAAGAGCTTTCACTGATTCAGATGAACACCCACTTTCACAGTAATTGTCCTCTGTTACAAAATGTTGATTTATCACCATCTCTAATGTTCTTGGTATACCGTTTCCTTTTGTGAGTTGAAGGAGATGCATGAAATGTTTGCCTGTTTACAATGAATAATAATTTACCCTCCAATATCCCTGTGTTTTGGCTTTGTTGGTATACCCCAGGTTTTGTGGAGGGAAGACTGTTGGAAAAGCATTCCAGATGAAGCCGGTTGAGAGAATCCCAAGTGTGCAAACCTGTCAAGGCAAAGGAAGGCTACTTTTGAAGAATCTAAAATATATTTAATGTAAAACTTTTTTGGTTACATGATTCAATGTGTGTTATTTCATAGTTTTGATATCTTCACTGTTATTCTACAATGTTGAAAAATAGTACAAATAAATACCCTTGAGTCCAACCTTTTGAATGGTACTGTAGATTTGAGTAATAAGGCCTGAGGTGTAGTATATGGCCAATATACCACGGCTAAGGGCTGTTCTTATGTGCGACAGTGCCTGAACACAGCCCTTAGCCGTGGTATATTGGCCATAAATCACAAACTCCCGAGGTGCCTTACTGCTATTATAAACTAATTACCAACATAGTTATAGCAGTAAAAATAAATGTTGTCATACGGTCTGATATACCATGGCTGTCAGCCAATCAGCTTTCAGGGCTCGAACCACCCAGTTTAGCATTGATTTTTGACTACTGTAAATATGAGCACCCCACTGCTTTTTTTGTATGTGTAGACTAGCATCTTCTTTGGACGCCAGGTCCTGGTAAATTCTTAATGGACAACTGGAAAGAGTTGAACATTTTCTTTCTCTTCTGTTCATGCTGCTGGGTTGGACAGTGAGGTAGTGTCAGATACTACAATAACTCAGGTCTGTGTGTAGAGTGCCTTCAGAAAGCATTCATACACCTCGACTTACTCCACTTTGTGTTACAGCCTGAATTCAAAATGGATGACGAAATAATTCTCACCCAGCTACACATTTAATAATTTTTTTGCCAATGTATTGAAAATGCAATATAGAAATCTCATTTAGATAAGTATTCAAACCCCCGAGTCACATGTTAGAATCACCTTTGTCAGTGATTACAGCTATGAACCTTTCTGGGTCTAAAAGCACACCTGGACTGTACAAAACTTGCACATTAAATTCATCAAGCTCTGTCAAGTTGCTTGTTGACCATTACTAGACAGCCATTTAAGTCTTGCCTTACTTTCGAGTTGATTTAAGCCAAAACTAAGCAACTGCAGTGTATTGCGTTTTAGGTTATTAAAATATGAAGACTGGTACTCGTGTTGTTTGCCCCAAACATGTATCCAAGACCTTCAAATGTTTTAATCCTTCTTGGTGTAATATCATTTGTGGATTCAAATAAAGTATTTATTGTGTAAGGACATGTTTCATAATATTGAACAAAAGACCAAGTCTTGTCTTTATGCTGCTTAGATTAATTCAGACCAACCACCACAGTTCTTAGTGAAAATCAGACCAACCACCTCAGTTCAGAAAATCAACATTGTTTTGAAGAAATACTTTAGTACACAAAATGCAAAGTATTATGTCAGTGTTATTTGAAGAATAGTTTATTTTTGGGGTTAATGTTTAATTTCTCCATGCTTCCTCCTGACCGTGCATTGCTGCAGCACAAGAGGGGCCTCATGATTTTATTACACAAGTTATGCCTCATGAAATACACAATCAATGGGATTTACCAATTTTGAATTTACATAGATTTTACACTCAATTGAGACTTCAGAGGAGAGAAGACGGGAAAGAAATACAAATCCATCCAATGAAGAGGAAGATATCCAAGTAGTCCCTCTGGTCTTTGTTCCTCAGAGAAGATCTCCTGCAAGACAAAAACGGTCAGCCCCAGTGTTCTACTTCCCAGTCATGTGTGTGTGTGTGTGTGTATTACCGTATGCATGCGTCCCTAACATTTAGCCACAGGTGTACGCCACTTCCAGGTACTTGTAGGTTCCAACACATGGATCTCCATACAGAGAGTTGGACGCCGGGACGTCACACTGGATCTTACCATTACACCTGTGTCAACGACAGGAACAGGTTAACACTACAGTCATGTTTCTACAGTCCAGGTTAACACTACAGTCATGTTTCTACAGTACAGGTTAACACTACAGTCATGCATTTGTAATAGTACATACTGCAGGTACAATACCTCACTGCCACCTTACTGGTGGTTATGGATTGGCTGAGGCAGTTGGTGTTGGCTAGTTGGTTAGCGGGCCGTTTAAAAGAACACACTAGCTGGTCACGGCGGCCATAGTTGGCACTGTAGATCTGGATCGTTCCTTCATCTGAAGGAGATAAGGAGGAGAGGTAAGACTGGATGTCTGGTGTGTTCTAGTGATGGTAATATAAACTATATATAATACTGCTCTACTATGCTATTATATAATATACACTGCTCAAAAAAATAAAGGGAACACTAAAATAACACATCCTAGATCTGAATGAATGAAATATTCTTATTAAATACCTTTTTCTTTACATAGTTGAATGTGCTAACAACAAAATCACAAATCATGAATGGAAATCACATTTATCAACCCATGGAGGTCTGGATTTGGAATCACACTCAAAAGTGGAAAACCACACTACAGGCTGATCCAACTTTGATGTAATGTCCTTAAAACAAGTCAAAATGAGGCTCAGTAGTGTGTGTGGCCTCCACGTGCCTGTTTGACCTCCCTACAACGCCTGGGCATGCTCCTGATGAGGTGGCGGATGGTCTCCTGAGGGATCTCCTCCCAGACCTGGACTAAAGCATCCGCCAACTCCTGGACAGTCTGTGGTGCATCAATGCCTTCCTCTTGCAGGCACTGCTGACACATCCCAGCCACATGAGGTCTAGCATTGTCTTGCATTAGGAGGAACCCAACCACACCAGCATATGGTCTCACAAGGGGTCTGAGGATCTCATCTCGGTACCTAATGGCAGTCAGGCTACCTCTGTGCAGCCCCCCAAAGAAATGCCACCCCACACCATGACTGACCCACCGCCAAACCGGTCATGCTGGAGGATGTTGCAGGCAGCAGAACGTTCTCCACGGCGTCTCCAGATTCTGTCACGTGCTCAGTGTGAACCTGCTGTCATCTGTGAAGAGCACAGGGCGCCAGTGGCGAATTTGCCAATCTTGGTGTTCTCTGGCAAATGCCAAACGTCCTGCACGGTGTTGGGCTGTAAGCACAGACCCCACCTGTGGACGTCGGGCCCTCATACCACCCTCATGGAGTCTGTTTCTGACCATTTGAGCAGACACATGCACATTTGTGGCCTGCTGGAGGTCATTTTGCAGGGTTCTGGCAGTGCTCCTCCTGCTCCTCCATGCACAAAGGCGGAGGTAGCGGTCCTGCTGCTGGGTTGTTGCCCTCCTACTGCCTCCTCCATGTCTCCTGATGTACTGGCCTGTCTCCTGGTAGAGCCTCCATGCTCTGGACACTACGCTGACAGACACAGCAAACCTTCTTGCCACAGCTCGCATTGATGTCCCATCCTGGATGAGCTGCACTACCTGAGCCACTTGTGTGGGTTGTAGACTCAGTCTCATGCTACCACTAGAGTGAAAGCACCGCCAGCATTCAAAAGTGATCAAAACATCAGCCAGGAAGCATAGGAACTGAGAAGTGGTCTGTGGTCACCACCTGCAGAACCACTCCTTTATTGGGGGGTGTCTCGCTAATTGGCAATAATTTCCACCTGTTGTCTATTCCAACAGCATGTGACATTTGTCAATCAGTGTTGCTTCCTAAGTGGACAGTTTGATTTCACAGAAGTGTGATTGACTTGGAGTTACATTGTGATGTTTAAGTGATCCCTTTTTTTTTGAGCAGTGTATATATAATCATTATATGAGAGGAGAATATATTGTATGAGGAGTGTTGACACGCTTACCACATTCTAGAACATTAGAGCCTTACCACATTCTAGTAGAGCATCAGAGCCTTACCACATTCTAGTTGAACATCAGAGCCTTACCACATTCTAATAGAGCATCAGAGCCTTACCACATTCTAATAGAGCATCAGAGCCTTACCACATTCTAATAGAGCATCAGAGCCTTACCACATTGTAATAGAACATCAGAGCCTTACCACATTCTAGTTGAACATCAGAGCCTTACCACATTCTAGTTGAACATCAGAGCCTTACCACATTCTAATAGAGCATTAGAGCCTTACCACATTCTAATAGAGCATCAGAGCCTTACCACATTCTAATAGAACATCAGAGCCTTACCACATTCTAGTTGAACATCAGAGCCTTACCACATTCTAGTTGAACATCAGAGCCTTACCACATTCTAGTTGAACATCAGAGCCTTACCACATTCTAGTTGAACATCAGAGCCTTCACACGTGATGCTGCGTGCTGCCAAGACAAACAAACAGGAATTACACACCACACTGCCCACTGCTGGGCAGACATAAATAAAATACATACATTTTCATAGCAGACATTAGCCTGGTGTAGTATTTTGTATTAATATACATAGAAACAGACTGACTTGCTGGGCTGCAGGTGTAGGTGGTTTCCAGGTATTTGTAGATTCCAACACAGGGGTCAGAAGTACGGAAGACTTCAGTGTTCACTTCACACACCTGTTTCCCATTGCACCTGGGGGATATCAGGAGGTAAGATGAGTTATGGCTGGGATTTAATCAAACGCGGTGTCAACAAGCATGCAGCGCTTGACATTTAAAGCACACATTTGCAGTGTTTACTGTGAACATCAGGAAAATTGGCTTTAAAAAGGCACATTGATACTGCAATGTGCTTTTCAACAACGTGCCTCTGAATCCCAGCCTGTCTTTATCAAATAAACACTGACTGAGTACCTCTGTGAGAGGACCTCCAGGGTGCCCGTCTGTGAACACTGTGTGTTGGTCAGCTGGTTGGCAGGTCGTCCTTCTCTGCAGGTGGTTCCGTCAGTCCTTCCATACAGAGCTCTCTCAATGAAGATCACTCCAGAATCTAGCAGTGCAAGAAAACTCAACATGTAAAGAAACAGACAGCACTATGGAGAGACCATCAGGATAGAATGTGTGTGTTCTTACCACAGATCAGGAACTGGACGTTTTCTCCATTGTCACAGGTGACCACTCTCGTCGCTGAGTGAGAAACATAATTACGATAACGTTATAGATGTAGATGCGCGCACACACACAACCACCCAGACACACAACCACCCACACACACAAACAGACAACCACCCACACACACACAACCACCCACACACAAACTGCTCGGGTTTAACTAAGAACTGTGTACCTGCAGCTGGTAGTGTACAGCAAACTGCAGCCAGCACTGAAACACATCACACAGCTAGTTCAGCTTTTCTAACCTTGGTCAGTCTCATCGCAATTCTTTACAGAAGAGTAGTGTACAGCATATACAGTAAGTATATAAATAATGTACAGTATATAGTATGGTACTGCGTATAGACAGACATGGGACATCACCTAGTCCTCAGATAATACAGGATGCTGTATATTAGACCTGGGTCATACTGTTGATATTGGACTTCAATTACTTTCAATACAAACTGATATAGAAACATCTGGAAAATACTGGAATGTATATTTTAAACGCCCTCAAATACATATTTTGTTACAAGTCAGTCAGTATACTCACAGGTGAACGCAGTCAGTCTGACAAGGAGCATGATGCTGGGTACAGGTGTGGTAGTAGCTGGTTCAGTTGTAGTAGTAACACGTAAGATGTTACAGATGGTCACCTGGACAAATACACCTAACATTTATTGATACTTGCCAAGAACAGATCCTTGTTTGCAACGCATCAACCAGGAACACAAAGCACAGCAGATTAGCAGTCAACTCGGCAACACAGAACTAAAATCTCACGCCAGCTCAAACCACATGTACTGTGTGATGGTGCCGTCCTTCCGTTACGCAATCACCACAGCATGAAGCCCATTTTAGTTATCGTTGGGTTTTATTTTCTCTGGGTGTCAATCTACCTGTGAACATGTCACGTAATACAGTTTCAGTAAACAGTTTGGTTAATTCTCCACGGGAGACAATCTAATTAACCAGTGCTTAATTTTAGCCGGCTGGCACCTTCCTGTTTTAGACTATCGTTGGGAACCTTTTTAGCCAGATTCAGTACCTCTCCCAGAATTTCATTTTTTACAATGTAAAATGTAAAAACGAGAGAGATGGTCTTTTGGCAGGAACATGTTAGACATCTCCAGTGAGAGTACTACTCATCATTGGGTGAGTCAGTGATACTGGTAACTATTTCCAGTGTCACTGACTTGCCGAATGATGCGCAGTACTCTCGCCGGGGATGTCCGACATGTTGTGCCAAAACACCATCTCTAGACTAACTTCGTCCTCATATTGTAGCCTACGATACATGTGTCTCCACACACCTAGGCCAAGGCTATTGATGGATTCAAAACAAGGTGGTTTTTATTGAGCTCAGTCAGTTTGTCAGTGTCAAAGTAGCCTGTCATTGCGATCATTTATGCACTATTAAAGATTCTGCCAAAGTCAGTCATGTCAAATTATGCAGAATTGCATTCAATGTATTTATATAAAAGGCCACATTTTTCCCAGACCCTAGGCTACAAAAGAAGTTTCCCCGTGTGTGTAGTTCTACTCTATGCCACTATAAACACACAATCTGTTCTCAGAACATTTTGTATTATTATATAATTAAATCCATAACACTCCATTTAGTATGATAAGTCACATTTCATACGGTATGTATTAATTTGAGAACATCCAACCATTTTGTATGAAACATTACAAATTAAAATTCATATTATGTTACAAATTTGCAAAAGTAATAAAATGTTACAATTCTAGGTAGGAGGTAGGCAGCTAACGTCATATAGCTTGATAACGTTAGCTTAGCCTAGGGGTTACGTTTAGGAGCTAAGGGGTTAAGGTTAGCTAAAAGGGTTAAGGGATGTGTTAGCTAACATGCTAAGTAGTTGCAAAGTAGCTAAAAAGTAGCCAGTAGTTGAAAAATGTTATTAGCTAAAGTGTCAATGTTGTTTCAAACTCGTCACATTTGGGTTGCTAGAAATTTGCCTTATACACCCACCCTGACCAACCACCATGCTTACGTTTTTGTCTTAAGTAACCATACTGAATCATGCTAAACTGAGAGTTCTGGGTGTACTTTTACTACGTATAGTCTGAGACCAGGCTGCAATGCGTTGATATGCATACAATGACTTATTACAAAAGTGATATTCCTTCATGCGTTCCGGTACCGCAGAGTTTCCCAGGTCACCCCCTCTTCTAGCGATCACTTTTTGTTCCGGCACCTACCAAGTTACCAATTAAGCACTGAATTTAACAAAGTTTTCATGCGCAGGTCTTCCCATATTCACATAGATGACTACACCATATGTGATTGAATCGCAAGACAGCGTTATATTGGTTTTTCATTTCAATAGTACAATCGCCAGTTACCATAGATTAACATAATTTACGCCATTTGCTATGTCCTTTGTTGTTTCTTTATTGGACCAATTACACGTGTACACTTTGATTGTTTCAAGTTGTTTGTATTGTTTGCTTATCTCACCCTGAGCTGGCTTGTTTCTCCTGCGTCTCTGAAAGGAGCTTGTTCAGGTATTAATGATTATATATCCTATGGCAGACGTCCCCAATTACATTCAGCCGTGGGACGATTTTGCTTTACGGGAATTCTATTAATGCCCCTGGCCTGCGCCCCGGGTGAACCCGGTAAACGTTGATTGCCTCCGTTTTGAACTAGGCCGCCTCCCGGCATTGAGCTGGGTGCCCCAAATTTGGTCGGATGGAGAATTTTACACACCATGCTTACATCACTGGGCCCGTAATCAACCAATCAAACTTTATTGGTATGGTAATATTTACCTAATTTGTCAAATCCTAAAAGAGGGTTAGCAACCTTTTGTTGTTCAATGAAATGGGAGAATTACTGTCAGAAGATGGAGGAAACTGGGGTTTTGTTTGACACTACTAGTGAGTCGAGTGAAGCTAATAGTACAGAAAGTGAGAATGAGTGGGTTACAGTGGCGAAGAAAAAGGTAAACAATAAAAGTAAAGCTATGTTGGAAAATAGGGAACCACTAGACTCGTTTTTGGTCCTAGTCAGGGTTTTGGATGAATGCTACTTGGAAAATCCGTTCAATGTCTCCAGGAAAATCTGGAATGTGTTGGAAGAAAGTGTGGAGTCGGTGAGTCACAAGAAGTGGTCTTCTTTTTGTTTATGTCTGCGGAGCAGAAGAAGTGTGTGTTAAGCAGTGGCGACCCGTCATTCAGGGCAGGTGGGGCTCTGAGACCAACATTCTTAGCAACAAATGTATAAATATTTTTTTTGGGGGGGCTTGCCTGTTTTGCATGTTATTTTGGCATTAATACGTGTCACATGTCAGTTTGAAACAATGTAAAAATATATATATTGAGTTAATAAAGCTGCATACAAACATGGGCTGTGGTTCAAACTCAAAGTAGACAGCCCTCGGCTCTTGGGGGAATCCCCGCTGCTTTGTTTGTCTTTGGTCCAAATGATTAGCCAAGCAAGGGACGTTTGCTACGCTAGCCCCTCAGCCCTCGTTTTTTAATGGAGTTTGCAACGCTAGCCCCTCAGCCCTCGTTTTTTAATGGAGATTGCAACGCTAGCCCCTCAGCCCTCGTTTTTTAATGGAGTTTGCAACGCTAGCCCCTCAGCCCTCGTTTTTTAATGGAGTTTGCAACGCTAGCCCCTCAGCCCTCGTTTTTTAATGGAGTTTGCGAGTGTACAATTATGTTCACTTCGGAGCCTGAAAAGCCCCATAATTCAACTTGTAAACTGAACCTAAACTTAAGCCTGAACTTAACCTCAACGTCAATATGGAGTCAACATACAAGTGTAAGTAAAAACTAATGTAATTAAGTTAGAAATTGTGCTACTAATGCACAAACACAAGTTTTTGTTTGGTTAGCTTTTGGAAATTGTAGAAATAAAACATTTTCCTCCTTCAGAAGTAGCTAAGCAGGCTAATGTTAGTTAGCAAATTAATTTGCAAGCTATCATACAGTAGGTGTATATTAATAATTATGTAGTTAATATAAGTAGACATGCAATCATATAAAGCACCCACAAGCTACCGGTGGCTGAAAACACAATCATTGCGGGATGAACAGCTGAAGAATTTCCGGGCAGAGGCGGTCCATTTAAAAATCATTCCTTCCTCCCTCGCCCTTTGCCCTGCAAGTGTATACTCGTCAGACGTCATGATACCTCATCAGAACTGCCCACGTAATTTGAGGGCTGGGGGATAGGGTATGTCTTTTAAGTGTTTGGAATGCAGCCATGGTCTCGTTTTTTTGAGTAAGGCAACTCCAAAATGCAGGTGTTTCAGCCTAGCTAAGTGCTTTCTGTGGTGGTGGGGCTAGACAGCAGAAAATAGGAGCATTAATGCCGTGATTGACTCAGTGTTCTGTCACTCATGGGGTCCCTACACAATAGCCAAGCTTAAGTCCTTAGAAAGGGTAGACATCCAACATTTCAGCCAATGGTTAGTCGGTTAACCAGGGGAGGAAAGACCTTGGACCATTGTTACTCTAACTTCCGCGACGCATATAAGGCCCTGCCCCGCCCCCCTTTCGGAAAAGCTGACCACGACTCCATTTTGTTGATCCCTGCCTACAGACAGAAACTAAAACAAGAGGCTCCCACGCTGAGGTCTGTCCAACGCTGGTCCGACCAAGCTGACTCCACACTCCAAGACTGCTTCCATCACGTGGACTGGGAGATGTTTCGTATTGCGTCAGATAACAACATTGACGAATACGCTGATTCGGTGTGCGAGTTCATTAGAACGTGCGTTGAAGATGTCGTTCCCATAGCAACGATTAAAACATTCCCTAACCAGAAACCGTGGATTGATGGCAGCATTCGTGTGGAACTGAAAGCGCGAACCACTGCTTTTAATCAGGGCAAGGTGTCTGGTAACATGACCGAATACAAACAGTGCAGCTATTCCCTCCGCAAGGCTATCAAACAAGCTAAGCGCCAGTACAGAGACAAAGTAGAATCTCAATTCAACGGCTCAGACACAAGAGGCATGTGGCAGGGTCTACAGTCAATCACGGACTACAGGAAGAAACCCAGCCCAGTCACGGACCAGGATGTCTTGCTCCCAGGCAGACTAAATAACTTTTTTGCCCGCTTTGAGGACAATACAGTGCCACTGACACGGCCTGCAACGAAAACATGCGGTCTCTCCTTCACTGCAGCCGAGGTGAGTAAGACATTTAAACGTGTTAACCCTCGCAAGGCTGCAGGCCCAGATGGCATCCCCAGCCGCGCCCTCAGAGCATGCGCAGACCAGCTGGCCGGTGTGTTTACGGACATATTCAATCAATCCCTATACCAGTCTGCTGTTCCCACATGCTTCAAGAGGGCCACCATTGTTCCTGTTCCCAAGAAAGCTAAGGTAACTGAGCTAAATGACCACCGCCCCGTAGCACTCACATCCGTCATCATGAAGTGCTTTGAGAGACTAGTCAAGGACCATATCACCTCCACCCTACCTGACACCCTAGACCCACTCCAATTTGCTTACCGCCCAAATAGGTCCACAGACGATGCAATCTCAACCACACTGCACACTGCCCTAACCCATCTGGACAAGAGGAATACCTATGTGAGAATGCTGTTCATCGACTACAGCTCGGCATTCAACACCATAGTACCCTCCAAGCTCGTCATCAAGCTCGAGACCCTGGGTCTCGACCCCGCCCTGTGCAACTGGGTACTGGACTTCCTGACGGGCCGCCCCCAGGTGGTGAGGGTAGGCAACAACATCTCCTCCCCGCTGATCCTCAACACTGGGGCCCCACAAGGTTGCGTTCTGAGCCCTCTCCTGTACTCCCTGTTCACCCACGACTGCGTGGCCACGCACGCCTCCAACTCAATCATCAAGTTTGCGGACGACACAACAGTGGTAGGCTTGATTACCAACAACGATGAGACGGCCTACAGGGAGGAGGTGAGGGCCCTCGGAGTGTGGTGTCAGGAAAACAACCTCACACTCAACGTCAACAAAACTAAGGAGATGATTGTGGACTTCAGGAAACAGCAGAGGGAACACCCCCCTATCCACATCGATGGAACAGTAGTGGAGAGGGTAGCAAGTTTTAAGTTCCTCGGCATACACATCACAGACAAACTGAATTGGTCCACTCACACAGACAGCATCGTGAAGAAGGCGCAGCAGCGCCTCTTCAACCTCAGGAGGCTGAAGAAATTCGGCTTGTCACCAAAAGCACTCACAAACTTCTACAGATGCACAATCGAGAGCATCCTGGCGGGCTGTATCACCGCCTGGTATGGCAACTGCACCGCCCTCAACCGTAAGGCTCTCCAGAGGGTAGTGAGGTCTGCACAACGCATCGCCGGGGGCAAACTACCCGCCCTCCAGGACACCTACACCACCCGATGTCACAGGAAGGCCATAAAGATCATCAAGGACATCAACCACCCGAGCCACTGCCTGTTCACCCCGCTATCATCCAGAAGGCGAGGTCAGTACAGGTGCATCAAAGCTGGGACCGAGAGACTGAAAAACAGCTTCTATCTCAAGGCCATCAGACTGTTAAACAGCCACCACTAACACTGAGTGGCTGCTGCCAACACACTGACACTGACTCAACTCCAGCCACTTTAATAATGGGAATTGATGGGAAATGATGTAAATATATCACTAGCCACTTTAAACAATGCTACCTTATATAAATGTTACTTACCCTACATTATTCATCTCATATGCATACGTATATACTGTACTCTATATCATCGACGGTATCCTTATGTAATACATGTATCACTAGCCACTTTATACTATACTATGCCACTTTGTTTACATACTCATCTCATTTGTACATACTGTACCCGATACCATCTACTGTATCTTGCCTATGCTGCTCTGTACCATCACTCATTCATATATCCTTATGTACATATTCTTTATCCCCTTACACTGTGTACAAGACAGTAGTTTTGGAATTGTTAGTTAGATTACTTGTTATTACTGCATTGTCGGAACTAGAAGCACAAGCATTTCGCTACACTCGCATTAACATCTGCTAACCATGTGTATGTGACAAATAAAATTTGATTTGATTTACAGTATCTTTGATTGGACTGATCATGTCAACATCTTACTTTCACAATCTTAATTGTGAAATAATGAAGAGAAATATAGATACAACATATCGGTGCTCATTGGACATAAACATTACACAACAATTTGGAGATAGCAAATTCAACAATGAGTGGTTTGTAAGGAATTGGTGACAGTGCCTAACTGCAAGCATTGCAGCTGGGAAGTCGGGAATAAACAGCTCAAACTGGGAAAATATATTTTGAACGGTCATTCAACTCAGAATTGTAAATCTGTCATCTTTCTCTTTGATGACAAAATTTGTCCACAAGGACTGCCGCGCCACTTTCCTGTTCAAGCATATCACAACAAGTGAGTCCAAAAATGTCTTATGCTGCTTCATAAATGATGTACTGTAGGATGCCAGAGAGATATCTATCTTGTAGCTAAGAAAGTAATACTAAGTGTATGTTGTGTAGTAAGCTGTTAGTAGCCCATGTGCCTCACCCTAATAATCTGGTCTATTTTCACCAACGTGGTATTGTAAACACATTGTTCCTGGCCGGTGTGTGCTTCTTTACTAAATTGTTTTGAACAGCTCTGACAGTGCTACTGATAGTAGTGATGGCGCTTGTTTTTTTTAAAGGCACTAAATTAGGCTGAATTAACTGTTTCACTGCCCTACAAGGCTCTGCTGAAAGCCAGGTGTAACAGTGGTAAGGTGTTGGGACTGCTGTTGGGACAGCTTTATGTAGGCTCTAACAGTTTGTGGGCACCGTTTGTCACCGTTATAGGGCAGTTCATGTATTGTTTAGTGTTGTTGTGTAGTTGCTTTACTGGAATGCACCCACTTTAAGAAATAATCATTTTTGCTTAACTAAGATTTACATGCTAAAATCTCCACTGGTGTTAAGACTCAAAAATATATAATCGGAATGTTTCCTGCATGGATTTTCGTAGCAGGGAGCCTATCAAGGGGGTTATTTATTGGGTGGAGCAAGAAATAAAGGCAGAAGATATAACGGAAGACATCAATGGAGTTGTTGGTGCACGCCGATTGACCTCTATGGTGGACGGAGAAAAGAAGTTAACTTCATCCCTGCTACTGTTCTTTGAAGAAGAGTCTCTCCCTTCTCATATAAAGTTAGGATTCATGAGATACCCTGTAAGAGCTTTTGTGCACAAGCCTCTTCAGTGTCATGAATGTAAAAGATCTGTCAAGTGTGTGCAGAAGGGAAGAATATCGTATACTAGATGAAGGGAAAGGCTGCAAATGTGGAGGGGAACATGTGCCTGAATTCTTGGAGAATGAGGTGGCAAGGGTAAGGGGTGTCCAGTCTCCTATCTGGAGGTGTTGAGAAAATTGGAAGGAACGAGTGGCGGGGAATAAGCAATGGTAGTAGAGCCACCAAGACCAGTGAAGGCTTCTCATCAACCAAGGGATAGTAAAATGCTACATGTTAAAAAGGTGAACTTAGTATTATTTATTGCAATGATCATAAACTGTACAGCACAAGCGAAGAAGAAGTCTAACAAAATTGGAGTCATTGGAGTCAGGGTGGTGAGGTCTGCCCAACGCATCACCGGGGTCAAACTACCTGCCCTCCAGGCCACCTACAGCACCCGATGTCACAGGAAGACCAAAACAATCATCAAGGACAACAACCACCCGTCTCAAGGCCATCAGACTGTTAAATAGCCATCACTAGCACATTAGAGGCTGCTGCCCTATATACATATACTTGAAATCACTGGCCACTTTAATAATTGGAATATTAGCCACTTTAATATTGTTTGACGTTTTGCATTACTCATCTTGTGTGTGTGCGTGTATACTGTATTCTATCCTATTCTACTGTATCTTAGTCTATGCCGCTCTGACATTGCTCGTCCAAATATTTCTATATTCTTAATTCCATTCCTTCCATTCCATTCCTTACTTTAGATTGTGGGTATTGTTAGATATTACTTGTTAGATTTGACTGCACTGTTGGAGCTAGAAACACAAGCATTTCGCTACATCTGCAATAACATCTGCTAAATGTGTATGTGACAAATTTAATTTGACCTATTTGATTTCGAGGTAATTTTACGAGTCAACTAGTGTTATAACTGGAAGTCTACAGGAACAATTAGCATGCTAGCTGTTCCTGTTCATCCAACTCTGGGGAAGTAAATAAATAGCCTCATTGCCAAAATCTCAAACTATCCTTTTAGTTTGGAAGAAATTTGTCATTGGGGCTAATTACAAGGGGAGCCTTTTTTTGTTGTTGTGGTTATTCTGTCAAATTCGTAGTTGGGACATTTTTAAATGGTCATTTTCCGGATGGAAAAACAGTTTGTCAACTTAAACGACCAAAACCAGATAGAAATAATTCAGAAACAATATTGAACTTAATATATTTTGAATAATACCATCTTTGAGAAGGAACAATCCAATGAAAGCTCCACGGTCAGGGCGAATCAGAAATACAAAAAACAGGCATTCAGGGCACATGCTTCTTGATTGTGTTATGCTTGAGCAGAGGAACACAGCATTAGCCATGGCAGAATGCATAGAATTGCAGGATATTATCTTTAAAACTGCAACATTTTCTCTGCTCAATGAGAAAATGTGTAGAATTGCAGAAAATGTGCTTCACAAAAGCAACATTTTCTACTTTACCCTTCTAGCTATATGGCTGTTCAAGTGTATACTTCCTGTTCCAATGAACTGTGGGGAGGTCAAAATATACAGTATGATGGGGATCCCTGGGTTGCCGGTTTGCCTGAGTGGGGGTCCTTGGGCACAAAGTTTGAAAACCCCTGTATAAAATGGTATAGGCTACTTTCAGTCATTCATTTCTTAGTCTCTCTTTCACTCCTCTCTCAAGAGGACCTGAGCCCTAGAAGCATGCCTCAGGACTACCTGGCCTGATGACTCCTGGCTGTCCACCTGGTCGTGCTGCTGCTCCAGTTTCAACTGTTCTGCTTGTGGCATAGCACTTTGTGACATCAGCTGACGTAAAAAGTGCTTTAGAAATATATTTTATTGATAAATGTTTCAGCGTTATCAATATCAATGAATATTTGATTAACATATTACTGTAAATAGTTTTGGATGCGATATTGAATTTGGGTTCAGATTTTGTGACTTAGTAAGTATTCTTACTCTTGAACTCCCCAAAATAAATCCTCTGGCATCAACCTCATGATCAACTCTAAACTTAGATGATATACTTACCTGGGTGAGTTTTAGTTGGAGTAATGTATGTGTGTGTGGAAGCTACATTGAAATGTTATTAACTTTTTGTATTACCAGTCACATTGCGACTAATGGAGAATGAGCAAATGATTACGTTAATATTCTCTTCTCCTGAGCAATGTAGCTTTCATCGGTTGCAATTTATGATCCCCTTTTCCTTATCAATGATTTCAATTTGCTGTCAAAATCACCTCCATTAAGGACATTTACTGGAAGACCCTGATCAGACACAAGACAATGACACAGTGGATGGGAAATCTATTAAGACTTAATTTCTTAATGTTTTTTTACAATACAATTTGAACATGGATCAGTCACATTTTGCCTGATTTAAGTTACATAAATCCATCAATGATTCAAATGGAAAACAGATTGTATTTTTGCCTTTGGGTTGTCCCCAAACTTTCTGGTTACACAGCTAGAATGAGATTAAGAAGGATTAGACAGTGAAGTCATCAAATTGAAGATTATCCAGGAAGTATATCGGCATTGGAAGCCAAATTGAACTCCCAATGAATGGAGCTGACCGAAACAATGGAAACAGTTGGCTCCGATACTTACGGGGCTCGTTCATTACATCTCCGTCTAATCCCTCTCTCTCATTTTTTATTTTTGAACCTTTATTTAACTAGTCAAGTTAGTTAAGTTAATATTCTCCTCACATAAATCAAGTGATATCAGAAGAGATTTAGGGGAAGAGCTTTCACTGATTCAGATGAACACCCACTTTCACAGTAATTGTCCTCTGTTACAAAATGTTGATTTATCACCATCTCTAATGTTCTTGGTATACCGTTTCCTTTTGTGAGTTGAAGGAGATGCATGAAATGTTTGCCTGTTTACAATGAATAATAATTTACCCTCCAATATCCCTGTGTTTTGGCTTTGTTGGTATACCCCAGGTTTTGTGGAGGGAAGACTGTTGGAAAAGCATTCCAGATGAAGCCGGTTGAGAGAATCCCAAGTGTGCAACCCTGTCAAGGCAAAGGAAGGCTACTTTTGAAGAATCTAAAATATATTTAATGTAAAACTTTTTTGGTTACATGATTCAATGTGTGTTATTTCATAGTTTTGATATCTTCACTGTTATTCTACAATGTTGAAAAATAGTACAAATAAATACCCTTGAGTCCAACCTTTTGAATGGTACTGTAGATTTGAGCAATAAGGCCTGAGGTGTAGTATATGGCCAATATACCACGGCTAAGGGCTGTTCTTATGTGCGACAGTGCCTGAACACAGCCCTTAGCCGTGGTATATTGGCCATAAATCAAACTCCCGAGGTGCCTTACTGCTATTATAAACTAATTACCAACATAGTTATAGCAGTAAAAATAAATGTTGTCATACGGTCTGATATACCATGGCTGTCAGCCAATCAGCTTTCAGGGCTTGAACCACCCAGTTTATCATTGATTTTTGACTACTGTAAATATGAGCACCCCACTGCTTTTTTTGTATGTGTAGACTAGCATCTTCTTTGGACGCCAGGTCCTGGTAAATTCTTAATGGACAACTGGAAAGAGTTGAACATTTTCTTTCTCTTCTGTTCATGCTGCTGGGTTGGGCAGTGAGGTAGTGTCAGATACTACAATAACTCAGGTCTGTGTGTAGAGTGCCTTCAGAAAGCATTCATACACCTCGACTTACTCCACTTTGTTACAGCCTGAATTCAAAATGGATGACGAAATAATTCTCACCCATCTACACATTTAATAATTTTTTTGCCAATGTATTGAAAATGCAATATAGAAATCTCATTTAGATAAGTATTCAAACCCCCGAGTCACATGTTAGAATCACCTTTGTCAGTGATTACAGCTGTGAACCTTTCTGGGTCTAACAGCACACCTGGACTGTACAAAACTTGCACATTAAATTCTTCAAGCTCTGTCAAGTTGCTTGTTGACCATTACTAGACAGCCATTTAAGTCTTGCCTTACTTTCGAGTTGATTTAAGCCAAAACTAAGCAACTGCAGTGTATTGCGTTTTAGGTTATTAAAATATGAAGACTGGTACTCGTGTTGTTTGCCCCAAACAAACCATGTATCCAAGACCTTCAAATGTTTTAATTTTTCTTGGTGTAGTATCATTTGTGGATTCAAATAAAGTATTTATTGTGTAAGGACATGTTTCATAATATTGAACAAAAGACCAAGTCTTGTCTTTATGCTGCTTAGATTAATTCAGACCAACCACCACAGTTCTTAGTGAAAATCAGACCAACCACCTCAGTTCAGAAAATCAACATTGTTTTGAAGAAATACTTTAGTACACAAAATGCAAAGTATTATGTCAGTGTTATTTGAAGAATAGTTTATTTTTGGGGTTAATGTTTAATTTCTCCATGCTTCCTCCTGACCGTGCATTGCTGCAGCACAAGAGGGGCCTCATGATTTTATTACACAAGTTATGCCTCATGAAATACACAATCAATGGGATTTACCAATTTTGAATTTACATAGATTTTACACTCAATTGAGACTTCAGAGGAGAGAAGACGGGAAAGAAATACAAATCCATCCAATGAAGAGGAAGATATCCAAGTAGTCTCTCTGGTCTTTGTTCCTCAGAGAAGATCTCCTGCAAGACAAAAACGGTCAGCCCCAGTGTTCTACTTCCCAGTCGTGTGTGTGTGTGTATTACCGTATGAATGCGTCCCTAACATTTAGCCACAGGTGTACGCCACTTCCAGGTACTTGTAGGTTCCAACACATGGATCTCCATACAGAGAGTTGGACGCCGGGACGTCACACTGGATCTTACCATTACACCTGTGTCAACGACAGGAACAGGTTAACACTACAGTCATGTTTCTACAGTCCAGGTTAACACTACAGTCATGTTTCTACAGTACAGGTTAACACTACAGTCATGCATTTGTAATAGTACATACTGCAGGTACAATACCTCACTGCCACCTTACTGGTGGTTATGGATTGGCTGAGGCAGTTGGTGTTGGCTAGTTGGTTAGCGGGCCGTTTAAAAGAACACACTAGCTGGTCACGGCGGCCATAGTTGGCACTGTAGATCTGGATCGTTCCTTCATCTGAAGGAGATAAGGAGGAGAGGTAAGACTGGATGTCTGGTGTGTTCTAGTGATGGTAATATAAACTATATATAATACTGCTCTACTATGCTATTATATAATATACACTGCTCAAAAAAATAAAGGGAACACTAAAATAACACATCCTAGATCTGAATGAATGAAATATTCTTATTAAATACCTTTTTCTTTACATAGTTGAATGTGCTAACAACAAAATCACAAAAATCATGAATGGAAATCACATTTATCAACCCATGGAGGTCTGGATTTGGAATCACACTCAAAAGTGGAAAACCACACTACAGGCTGATCCAACTTTGATGTAATGTCCTTAAAACAAGTCAAAATGAGGCTCAGTAGTGTGTGTGGCCTCCACGTGCCTGTTTGACCTCCCTACAACGCCTGGGCATGCTCCTGATGAGGTGGCGGATGGTCTCCTGAGGGATCTCCTCCCAGACCTGGACTAAAGCATCCGCCAACTCCTGGACAGTCTGTGGTGCATCAATGCCTTCCTCTTGCAGGCACTGCTGACACATCCCAGCCACATGAGGTCTAGCATTGTCTTGCATTAGGAGGAACCCAACCACACCAGCATATGGTCTCACAAGGGGTCTGAGGATCTCATCTCGGTACCTAATGGCAGTCAGGCTACCTCTGGCAAGCACATGGAGGGCTGTGCAGCCCCCCAAAGAAATGCCACCCCACACCATGACTGACCCACCGCCAAACCGGTCATGCTGGAGGATGTTGCAGGCAGCAGAACGTTCTCCACGGCGTCTCCAGATTCTGTCACGTGCTCAGTGTGAACCTGCTGTCATCTGTGAAGAGCACAGGGCGCCAGTGGCGAATTTGCCAATCTTGGTGTTCTCTGGCAAATGCCAAACGTCCTGCACGGTGTTGGGCTGTAAGCACAGACCCCACCTGTGGACGTCGGGCCCTCATACCACCCTCATGGAGTCTGTTTCTGACCATTTGAGCAGACACATGCACATTTGTGGCCTGCTGGAGGTCATTTTGCAGGGCTCTGGCAGTGCTCCTCCTGCTCCTCCATGCACAAAGGCGGAGGTAGCGTTCCTGCTGCTGGGTTGTTGCCCTCCTACTGCCTCCTCCATGTCTCCTGATGTACTGGCCTGTCTCCTGGTAGAGCCTCCATGCTCTGGACACTACGCTGACAGACACAGCAAACCTTCTTGCCACAGCTCGCATTGATGTCCCATCCTGGATGAGCTGCACTACCTGAGCCACTTGTGTGGGTTGTAGACTCAGTCTCATGCTACCACTAGAGTGAAAGCACCGCCAGCATTCAAAAGTGATCAAAACATCAGCCAGGAAGCATAGGAACTGAGAAGTGGTCTGTGGTCACCACCTGCAGAACCACTCCTTTATTGGGGGGTGTCTCGCTAATTGGCAATAATTTCCACCTGTTGTCTATTCCAACAGCATGTGACATTTGTCAATCAGTGTTGCTTCCTAAGTGGACAGTTTGATTTCACAGAAGTGTGATTGACTTGGAGTTACATTGTGATGTTTAAGTGATCCCTTTATTTTTTTGAGCAGTGTATATATAATCATTATATGAGAGGAGAATATATTGTATGAGGAGTGTTGACACGCTTACCACATTCTAGAACATTAGAGCCTTACCACATTCTAGTTGAACATCAGAGCCTTACCACATTCTAGTTGAACATCAGAGCCTTACCACATTCTAGTTGAACATCAGAGCCTTACCACATTCTAGTTGAACATCAGAGCCTTACCACATTCTAATAGAGCATTAGAGCCTTACCACATTCTAATAGAGCATCAGAGCCTTACCACATTCTAATAGAGCATCAGAGCCTTACCACATTCTAATAGAACATCAGAGCCTTACCACATTCTAGTTGAACATCAGAGCCTTACCACATTCTAGTTGAACATCAGAGCCTTACCACATTCTAGTTGAGCATCAGAGCCTTCACACGTGATGCTGCGTGCTGCCAAGACAAACAAACAGGAATTACACACCACACTGCCCACTGCTGGGCAGACATAAATAAAATACATACATTTTCATAGCAGACATTAGCCTGGTGTAGTATTTTGTATTAATATACATAGAAACAGACTGACTTGCTGGGCTGCAGGTGTAGGTGGTATCCAGGTATTTGTAGATTCCAACACAGGGGTCAGAAGTACGGAAGACTTCAGTGTTCACTTCACACACCTGTTTCCCATTGCACCTGGGGGATATCAGGAGGTAAGATGAGTTATGGCTGGGATTTAATCAAACGCGGTGTCAACAAGCATGCAGCGCTTGACATTTAAAGCACACATTTGCAGTGTTTACTGTGAACATCAGGAAAATTGGCTTTAAAAAGGCACATTGATACTGCAATGTGCTTTTCAACAACGTGCCCCTGAATCCCAGCCGGTCTTTATCAAATAAACACTGACTGAGTACCTCTGTGAGAGGACCTCCAGGGTGCCCGTCTGTGAACACTGTGTGTTGGTCAGCTGGTTGGCAGGTCGTCCTTCTCTGCAGGTGGTTCCGTCAGTCCTTCCATACAGAGCTCTCTCAATGAAGATCACTCCAGAATCTAGCAGGGCAAGAAAACTCAACATGTAAAGAAACAGACAGCACTATGGAGAGACCATCAGGATGGAATGTGTGTGTTCTTACCACAGATCAGGAACTGGACGTTTTCTCCATTGTCACAGGTGACCACTCTCGTCACTGAGTGAGAAACATAATTACCATAACGTTATAGATGTGGATGCGCGCACACACACAACCACCCACACACACAAACATAGACAACCACCCCACACACACAAACATAGACAACCACCCACACACACAAACATAAACAACCACCCACACAAACTGGTCGGGTTTAACTAAGAACTATGTACCTGCAGCTGGTAGTGTACAGCAAACTGCAGCCAGCACTGAAACACATCACACAGCTAGTTCAGCTTTTCTAACCTTGGTCAGTCTCATCGCAATTCTTTACAGAAGAGTAGTGTACAGCATATACAGTAAGTATATAAATAATGTACAGTATATAGTATGGTACTGCGTATAGACAGACATGGGACATCACCTAGTCCTCAGATAATACAGGATGCTGTATATTAGACCTGGGTCATACTGTTGATATTGGACTTCAATTACTTTCAATACAAACTGATATAGAAACATCTGGAAAATACTGGAATGTATATTTTAAACGCCCTCAAATACATATTTTGTTACAAGTCAGTCAGTATACTCACAGGTGAACGCAGTCAGTCTGACAAGGAGCATGATGCTGGGTACAGGTGTGGTAGTAGCTGGTTCAGTTGTAGTAGTAACACGTAAGATGTTACAGATGGTCACCTGGACAAATACACCTAACATTTATTGATACTTGCCAAGAACAGATCCTTGTTTGCAACGCATCAACCAGGAACACAAAGCACAGCAGATTAGCAGTCAACTCGGCAACACAGAACTAAAATCTCACGCCAGCTCAAACCACATGTACTGTGTGATGGTGCCGTCCTTCCGTTACGCAATCACCACAGCATGAAGCCCATTTTAGTTATCGTTGGGTTTTATTTTCTCTGGGTGTCAATCTACCTGTGAACATGTCACGTAATACAGTTTCAGTAAACAGTTTGGTTAATTCTCCACGGGAGACAATCTAATTAACCAGTGCTTAATTTTAGCCGGCTGGCACCTTCCTGTTTTAGACTATCGTTGGGAACCTTTTTAGCCAGATTCAGTACCTCTCCCAGAATTTCATTTTTTACAATGTAAAATGTAAAAACGAGAGATATGGTCTTTTGGCAGGAACATGTCAGACATCTCCAGTGAGAGTACTACTCATCATTGGGTGAGTCAGTGATACTGGTAACTATTTTCAGTGTCACTGACTTGCCGAATGATGCTACGTATAGTCTGAGACCAGGCTGCAATGCGATGATATGCATACAATGATTTATTACAAAAGTGATATTCCTTCATGCGTTCCGGTACCTCAGAATTCCCCAGGTCACCCCCTTCTCGCGCTCACTTTTTGTTCCGGCACCTACCAAGTTACCAATTAAGCACTGAATTTAACAAAGTTTTCATGCGCAGGTCTTCCCATATTCACATAGATGACTACACCATATGTGATTGAATCGCAAGACAGCGTTATATTGGTTTTTCATTTCAATAGTACAATCGCCAGTTACCATAGATTAACATAATTTACGCCATTTGCTAAGTCCTTTGTTGTTTCTTTATTGGACCAATTACACGTGTACACTTTGATTGTTTCAAGTTGTTTGTATTGTTTGCTTATCTCACCCTGAGCTGGCTTGTTTCTCCTGCATCTCTGAAAGGAGCTTGTTCAGGTATTAATGATTATATATCCTATGGCAGACGTCCCCAATTACATTCAGCCGTGGGACGATTTTGCTTTACGGGAATTCTATTAATGCCCCTGGCCTGCGCCCCGGGTGAACCCGGTAAGCGTTGATTGCCTCCGTTTTGAACTAGGCCGCCTCCCGGCATTGAGCTGGGTGCCCCAAATTTGGTCGGATGGAGAATTTTACACACCATGCTTACATCACTGGGTCCGTAATCAACCAATCAAACTTTATTGGTATGGTAATATTTACCTAATTTGTCAAATCCAAAAAGAGGGTTAGCAAGTTTAAGTTACATGAATCAATCAATGATTCAAATGGAAAACAGATTGTATTTTTGCCTTTGGGTTGTCCCCAAACTTTCTGGTTACACAGCTAGAATGAGATTAAGAAGGATTAGACAGTGAAGTCATCAAATTGAAGATTATCCAGGAAGTATATCGGCATTGGAAGCCAAATTGAACTCCCAATGAATGGAGCTGACCGAAACAATGGAAACAGTTGGCTCCGATACTTATGGGTCTCGTTCATGACATCTCCGTCTAATCCCTCTCTCTCATTTTTTATTTTTGAACCTTTATTTAACTAGTCAAGTCAGTTAAGTTAATATTCTCCTCACACAAATCAAGTGATATCAGAAGAGATTTAGGGGAAGAGCTTTCACTGATTCAGATGAACACCCACTTTCACAGTAATTGTCCTCTGTTACAAAATGTTGATTTATCACCATCTCTAATGTTCTTGGTATACCGTTTCCTTTTGTGAGTTGAAGGAGATGCATGAAATGTTTGCCTGTTTACATTGAATAATAATTTACCCTCCAATATCCCTGTGTTTTGGCTTTGTTGGTATACCCCAGGTTTTGTGGAGGGAAGACTGTTGGAAAAGCATTCCAGATGAAGCCGGTTGAGAGAATCCCAAGTGTGCAACCCTGTCAAGGCAAAGGAAGGCTACTTTTGAAGAATCTAAAATATATTTAATGTAAAACTTTTTTGGTTACATGATTCCATGTGTGTTATTTCATAGTTTTGATATCTTCACTATTATTCTACAATGTTGAAAATAGTACAAATAAATACCCTTGAGTAGATGTCCATCCTTTTGAATGGTACTGTAGATTTGAGCAATAAGGCCTGAGGTGTAGTATATGGCCAATATACCACGGCTAAGGGCTGTTCTTATGTGCGACAGTGCCTGAACACAGCCCTTAGCCGTGGTATATTGGCCATATATCACAAACTCCCGAGGTGCCTTACTGCTATTATAAACTAATTACCAACATAGTTATAGCAGTAAAAATAAATGTTGTCATACGGTCTGATATGCCATGGCTGTCAGCCAATCAGCTTTCAGGGCTCGAACCACCCAGTTTATCATTGATTTTTGACTACTGTAAATATGAGCACCCCACTGCTTTTTTGTATGTGTAGACTAGCATCTTCTTTGGACGCCAGGTCCTGGTAAATTCTTAATGGACAACTGGAAAGAGTTGGACATTTTCTTTCTCTTCTGTTCATGCTGCTGGGTTGGACAGTGAGGTAGTGTCAGATACTACAATAACTCAGGTCTGTGTGTAGAGTGCCTTCAGAAAGCATTCATACACCTCGACTTACTCCACTTTGTGTTACAGCCTGAATTCAAAATGGATGACGAAATAATTCTCACCCATCTACACATTTAATACATTTTTTGCAAATGTATTGAAAATGCAATATAGAAATCTCATTTAGATAAGTATTCAAACCCCCGAGTCACATGTTAGAATCACCTTTGTCAGTGATTACAGCTGTGAACCTTTCTGGGTCTAACAGCACACCTGGACTGTACAAAACTTGCACATTAAATTCTTCAAGCTCTGTCAAGTTGCTTGTTGACCATTACTAGACAGCCATTTAAGTCTTGCCTTACTTTCGAGTTGATTTAAGCCAAAACTAAGCAGCTGCAGTGTATATTGCGTTTTAGGTTATTAAAATATGAAGACTGGTACTCGTGTTGTTTGCCCCAAACAAACCATGTATCCAAGACCTTCAAATGTTTTAATCCTTCTTGGTGTAATATCATTTGTGGATTCAAATAAAGTATTTAGTGTGTAAGGACATGTTTCATAATATTGAACAAAAGACCAAGTCTTGTCTTTATGCTGCTTAGTTTAATTCAGACCAACCACCACAGTTCTTAGTGAAAATCAGACCAACCACCTCAGTTATATCTACCTATATCTATCCTACCATGCCTTTCTAAGGTCTTCGAAAGCCAAGTCAACAAACAGATTACCGACCATTTCGAATCTCACCATACCTTCTCTGCTATGCAATCTGGTTTCAGAGCTGGTCATGGGTGCACCTCAGCCACGCTCAAGGTCCTAAATGATATCTTAACCGCCATCGATAAGAAACATTACTGTGCAGCCGTATTCATTGTTCTGGCCAAGGCTTTCGACTCTGTCAATCACCACATCCTCATCGGCAGACTCAACAGCCTTGGTTTCTCAAATGATTGCCTCGCCTGGTGCACCAACTACTTCTCTGATAGAGTTCAGTGTGTCAAATCGGAGGGTCTGTTGTCCGGACCTCTGGCAGTCTCTATGGGGGTGCCACAGGGTTCAATTCTTGGACCGACTCTCTTCTCTGTATACATCAATGAGGTCGCTCTTGCTGCTGGTGAGTCTCTGATCCACCTCTACGCAGACGACACCATTCTGTATACTTCCGGCCCTTCTTTGGACACTGTGTTAACAACCCTCCAGGCAAGCTTCAATGCCATACAACTCTCCTTCCGTGGCCTCCAATTGCTCTTAAATACAAGTAAAACTAAATGCATGCTCTTCAACCGATCGCTACCTGCACCTACCCGCCTGTCCAACATCACTACTCTGGACGGCTCTGACTTAGAATACGTGGACAACTACTTAGGTGTCTGGTTAGACTGTAAACTCTCCTTCCAGACCCATATCAAACATCTCCAATCCAAAGTTAAATCTAGAATTGGCTTCCTATTTCGCAACAAAGCATCCTTCACTCATGCTGCCAAACATACCCTTGTAAAACTGACCATCCTACCAATCCGACTTTGGCGATGTCATTTACAAAATAGCCTCCAATACCCTACTCAACAAATTGGATGCAGTCTATCACAGTGCAATCCGTTTTGTCACCAAAGCCCCATATACTACCCACCATTGCGACCTGTACGCTCTTGTTGGCTGGCCCTCGCTTCATACTCGTCGCCAAACCCACTGGCTCCATGTCATCTACAAGACCCTGCTAGGTAAAGTCCCCCCTTATCTCAGCTCGCTGGTCACCATAGCATCTCCCACCTGTAGCACACGCTCCAGCAGGTATATCTCTCTAGTCACCCCCAAAACCAATTCTTTCTTTGGCCGCCTCTCTTTCCAGTTCTCTGCTACCAATGACTGGAACGAACTACAAAAATCTCTGAAACTGGAAACACTTATCTCCCTCACTAGCTTTAAGCACCAACTGTCAGAGCAGCTCACAGATTACTGCACCTGTACATAGCCCACCTATAATTTAGCCCAAACAACTACCTCTTTCCCAACTATATTTTATTTATTTAGCTCCTTTGCACCCCATTATTTTTATTTCTACTTTGCACATTCTTCCATTGCAAAACTACCATTCCAGTGTTTTACTTGCTATATTGTATTTACCTTGCCACCATGGCCTTCTTTGCCTTTACCTCCCTTCTCACCTCATTTGCTCACATTGTATATGGACTTGTTTATACTGCATTATTGACTGTATGTTTGTTTTACTCCATGTGTAACTCTGTGTCGTTGTATCTGTCGAACTGCTTTGCTTTATCTTGGCCAGGTCGCAATTGTAAATGAGAACTTGTTCTCAACTAGCCTACCTGGTTAAATAAAGGTAAAATATTTTTTATTTTTTTTTAAGTTCAGAAAATCAACATTGTTTTGAATAAATACTTTAGTACACAAAATGCAAAGTATTATGTCAGTGTTATTTGAAGAATAGTTTATTTTTGGGGTTAATGTTTAATTTCTCCATGCTTCCTCCTGACCGTGCATTGCTGCAGCACAAGAGGGGCCTCATTATGATTTTATTACACAAGTTATGCCTCATGAAATACACAATGAGATTTACCAATTTTGAATTTACATAGATTTTACACTCAATTGAGACTTCAGAGGAGAGAAGACGGGAAAGAAATACAAATCCATCCAATGAAGAGGAAGATATCCAAGTAGTCTCTCTGGTCTTTGTTCCTCAGAGAAGATCTCCTGCAAGACAAAAACGGTCAGCCCCAGTGTTCTACTTCCCAGTCGTGTGTGTGTGTGTGTGTATTACCGTATGCATGCGTCCCTAACATTTAGCCACAGGTGTACGCCACTTCTAGGTACTTGTAGGTTCCAACACATGGATCTCCATACAGAGAGTTGGACGCCGGGACGTCACACTGGATCTTACCATTACACCTGTGTCAACGACAGGAACAGGTTAACACTACAGTCATGTTTCTACAGTCCAGGTTAACACTACAGTCATGCATTTGTAATAGTACATACTGCAGGTACAATACCTCTCTGCCACCTTACTGGTGGTTATGGATTGGCTGAGGCAGTTGGTGTTGGCTAGTTGGTTAGCGGGCCGTTTAAAGGAACACACTAGCTGGTCACGGCGGCCATAGTTGGCACTGTAGATCTGGATCGTTCCTTCATCTGAGGGAGATGAGGAGGAGAGGTAAGACTGGATGTCTTTGGTGTGTTCTAGTGATGATAATATAAACTATATATAATACTGCTCTACTATGCTATTATATAATATACACTGCTCAAAAAAATAAAGGGAACACTAAAATAACACATCTTAGATCTGAATGAATGAAATATTCTTATTAAATACCTTTTTCTTTACATAGTTGAATGTGCTAACAACAAAATCATGAATGGAAATCACATTTATCAACCCATGGAGTTCTGGATTTGGAATCACACTCAAAAGTGGAAAACCACACTACAGGCTGATCCAACTTTGATGTAATGTCCTTTAGTCAAAATGGAGGCTCAGTAGTGTGTGTGGCCTCCACGTGCCTGTTTGACCTCCCTACAACACCTGGGCATGCTCCTGATGAGGTGGCGGATGGTCTCCTGAGGGATCTCCTCCCAGACCTGGACTAATGCATCCGCCAACTCCTGGACAGTCTGTGGTGCAACGTGGCGTTTGTGGATGGAGCGAGACATGATGTCCCAGATGTGCTCAATTGGATTCAGGTCTGGGGAACGGGCGGGCCAGTCCATAGCATCAATGCCTTCCTCTTGCAGGCACTGCTGACACATCCCAGCCACATGAGGTCTAGCATTGCCTTGCATTAGGAGGAACCCAGGGCCAACCACACCAGCATATGGTCTCACAAGGGGTCTGAGGATCTCATCTCGGTACCTAATGGCAGTCCGGCTACCTCTGGCAAGCACATGGAGGGCTGTGCAGCCCCCCAAAGAAATGCCACCCCACACCATGACTGACCCACCGCCAAACCGGTCATGCTGGAGGATGTTGCAGGCAGCAGAACGTTCTCCACGGCGTCTCCAGATTCTGTCACGTGCTCAGTGTGAACCTGCTGTCATCTGTGAAGAGCACAGGGCGCCAGTGGCGAATTTGCCAATCTTGGTGTTCTCTGGCAAATGCCAAAACGTCCTGCACGGTGTTGGGCTGTAAGCACAGACCCCACCTGTGGACGTCGGGCCCTCATACCACCCTCATGGAGTCTGTTTCTGACCATTTGAGCAGACACATGCACATTTGTGGCCTGATGGAGGTCATTTTGCAGGGCTCTGGCAGTGCTTCTCCTGCTCCTCCTTGCACAAAGGCGGAGGTAGCGGTCCTGCTGCTGGGTTGTTGCCCTCCTACGGCCTCCTCCATGTCTCCTGATGTACTGGCCTGTCTCCTGGTAGTGCCTCCATTCTCTGGACACTACGCTGACAAACACAGCAAACCTTCTTGCCACAGCTCACATTGATGTCCCATCCTGGATGAGCTGCACTACCTGAGCCACTTGTGTGGGTTGTAGACTCAGTCTCATGCTACCACTAGAGTGAAAGCACCACCAGCATTCAAGTGATCAAAACATCAGCCAGGAAGCATAGGAACTGAGAAGTGGTCTGTGGTCACCACCTGCAGAACCACTCCTTTATTGGGGGTGTCTTGCTAATTGGCAATAATTTCCACCTGTTGTCTATTCCAACAGCATGTGACATTTGTCAATCAGTGTTGCTTCCTAAGTGGACAGTTTGATTTCACAGAAGTGTGATTGACTTGGAGTTACATTGTGATGTTTAAGTGATCCCTTTATTTTTTTGAGCAAAGTATATATAGTCATCATATGAGAGGAGAATATATTGTATAGGAGAGTGTTGACACGCTTACCACATTCTAGAACATTAGAGCCTTACCACATTCTAGTAGAGCATCAGAGCCTTACCACATTCTAGTTGAACATCAGAGCCTTACCACATTCTAGTTGAACATCAGAGCCTTACCACATTCTAGTTGAACATCAGAGCCTTACCACATTCTAGTTGAACATCAGAGCCTTACCACATTCTAGTTGAACATCAGAGCCTTACCACATTCTAGTTGAACATCAGAGCCTTACCACATTCTAGTTGAACATCAGAGCCTTCACACGTGATGCTGCGTGCTGCCAAGACAAACAAACAGGAATTACACACCACACTGGCCACTGCTGGGCAGACATAAATAAAATACATACATTTTCATAGCAGACATTAGCCTGGTGTAGTATTTTGTATTATTATACATAGAAACAGACTGACTTGCTGGGCTGCAGGTGTAGGTGGTATCCAGGTATTTGTAGATTCCAACACAGGGGTCAGAAGTACGGAAGACTTCAGTGTTCACTTCACACACCTGTTTCCCATTGCACCTGGGGGATATCAGGAGGTAAGATGAGTTATGGCTGGGATTTAATCAAACGCGGTGTCAACAAGCATGCAGCGCTTGACATTTAAAGCACACATTTGCAGTGTTTACTGTGAACATCAGGAAAATTGGCTTTAAAAAGGCACATTGATACTGCAATGTGCTTTTCAACAACGTGCCCCTGAATCCCAGCCGGTCTTTATCAAATAAACACTGACTGAGTACCTCTGTGAGAGGACCTCCAGGGTGCCCGTCTGTGAACACTGTGTGTTGGTCAGCTGGTTGGCAGGTCGTCCTTCTCTGCAGGTGGTTCCGTCAGTCCTTCCATACAGAGCTCTCTCAATGAAGATCACTCCAGAATCTAGCAGGGCAAGAAAACTCAACATGTAAAGAAACAGACAGCACTATGGAGAGACCATCAGGATGGAATGTGTGTGTTCTTACCACAGATCAGGAACTGGACGTTTTCTCCATTGTCACAGGTGACCACTCTCGTCACTGAGTGAGAAACATAATTACCATAACGTTATAGATGTGGATGCGCGCACACACACAACCACCCACACACACAAACATAGACAACCACCCCACACACACAAACATAGACAACCACCCACACACACAAACATAAACAACCACCCACACAAACTGGTCGGGTTTAACTAAGAACTATGTACCTGCAGCTGGTAGTGTACAGCAAACTGCAGCCAGCACTGAAACACATCACACAGCTAGTTCAGCTTTTCTAACCTTGGTCAGTCTCATCGCAATTCTTTACAGAAGAGTAGTGTACAGCATATACAGTAAGTATATAAATAATGTACAGTATATAGTATGGTACTGCGTATAGACAGACATGGGACATCACCTAGTCCTCAGATAATACAGGATGCTGTATA
This sequence comes from Oncorhynchus mykiss, assembly GCF_013265735.2. Classification (NCBI taxonomy): domain Eukaryota; kingdom Metazoa; phylum Chordata; class Actinopteri; order Salmoniformes; family Salmonidae; genus Oncorhynchus; species Oncorhynchus mykiss. The sequence goes on along the minus strand of NC_048566.1, from coordinate 18,948,307 downwards.
TTAGACCTGGGTCATACTGTTGATATTGGACTTCAATTACTTTCAATACAAACTGATATAGAAACATCTGGAAAATACTGGAATGTATATTTTAAACACCGTCAAATACATATTTTGTTACAAGTCAGTCAGTATACTCACAGGTGAACGCAGTCAGTCTGACAAGGAGCATGATGCTGGGTACAGGTGTGGTAGTAGCTGGTTCAGTTGTAGTAGTAACACGTAAGATGTTACAGATGGTCACCTGGACAAATACACCTAACATTTATTGATACATCTCCAGTGAGAGTACTACTCATCATTGGGTGAGTCAGTGATACTGGTAACTATTTCCAGTGTCACTGACTTGCCGAATGATGCGCTGTACTCTCGCCGGGGATGTCCGACATGTTGTGCCAAAACACCATCTCTAGACTAACTTCGTCCTCATATTGTAGCCTACGATATATGTGTCTCCACACACCTAGGCCAAGGCTATTGATGGATTCAAAACAAGGTGGTTTTTATTGAGCTCAGTCAGTTTGTCAGTGTCAAAGTAGCCTGTCATTGCGATCATTTATGCACTATTAAAGATTCTGCCAAAGTCAGTCATGTCAAATTATGCAGAATTGCATTCAATGTATTTATATAAAAGGCCACATTTTTCCCAGACCCTAGGCTACAAAAAAAGTTCCCGTGTGTGTAGTTCTACTCTATGCCACTATACACACACACAATCTGTTCTCAGAACATTTTGTATTATTATATAATTAAATCCATAACACTCCATTTAGTATGATAAGTCACATTTCATACGGTATGTATTAATTTGAGAACATCCAACCATTTTGTATGAAACATTACAAATTAAAATTCATATTATGTTACAAATTTGCAAAAGTAATAAAATGTTACAATTCTAGGTAGGAGGTAGGCAGCTAACGTCATATAGCTTGATAACGTTAGCTTAGCCTAGGGGTTACGTTTAGGAGCTAAGGGGTTAAGGTTAGCTAAAAGGGTTAAGGGATGCGTTAGCTAACATGCTAAGTAGTTGCAAAGTAGCTAAAAAGTAGCCAGTAGTTGAAAAATTTTATTAGCTAAAGTGTCAATGTTGTTTCAAACTCGTCACCTTTGGGTTGCTAGAAATTTGCCTTATACACCCACCCTGACCAACCACCATGCTTACGTTTTTGTCTTAATAAGTAACCATACTGAATCATGCTAAACTGAGAGTTCTGGGTGTACTTTTACTACGTATAGTCTGAGACCAGGCTGCAATGCGTTGATATGCATACAATGATTTATTACAAAAGTGATATTCCTTCATGCGTTCCGGTACCGCAGAGTTTCCCAGGTCACCCCCTCTTCTCGCGATCACTTTTTGTTCCGGCACCCACCAAGTTACCAATTAAGCACTGAATTTAACAAAGTTTTCATGCGCAGGTCTTCCCATATTCACATAGATGACTACACCATATGTGATTGAATCGCAAGACAGCGTTATATTGGTTTTTCATTTCAATAGTACAATCGCCAGTTACCATAGATTAACATAATTTACGCCATTTGCTATGTCCTTTGTTGTTTCTTTATTGGACCAATTACACGTGTACACTTTGATTGTTTCAAGTTGTTTGTATTGTTTGCTTATCTCACCCTGAGCTGGCTTGTTTCTCCTGCGTCTCTGAAAGAAGCTTGTTCAGGTATTAATGATTATATATCCTATGGCAGACGTCCCCAATTACATTCAGCCGTGGGACGATTTTGCTTTACGGGAATTCTATTAATGCCCCTGGCCTGCGCCCCGGGTGAACCCGGTAAGCGTTGATTGCCTCCGTTTTGAACTAGGCCGCCTCCCGGCATTGAGCTGGGTGCCCCAAATTTGGTCGGATGGAGAATTGTACACACCATGCTTACATCACTGGGCCCGTAATCAACCAATCAAACTTTATTGGTATGGTAATATTTACCTAATTTGTCAAATCCTAAAAGAGGGTTAGCAACCTTTTGTTGTTCAATGAAATGGGAGAATTACTGTCAGAAGATGGAGGAAACTGGGGTTTTGTTTGACACTACTAGTGAGTCGAGTGAAGCTAATAGTACAGAAAGTGAGAATGAGTGGGTTACAGTGGCGAAGAAAAAGGTAAACAATAAAAGTAAAGCTATGTTGGAAAATAGGGAACCACTAGACTCGTTTTTGGTCCTAGTCAGGGTTTTGGATGAATGCTACTTGGAAAATCCGTTCAATGTCTCCAGGAAAATCTGGAATGTGTTGGAAGAAAGTGTGGAGTCGGTGAGTCACAAGAAGTGGTCTTCTTTTTGTTTATGTCTGCGGAGCAGAAGAAGTGTGTGTTAAGCAGTGGCGACCCGTCATTCAGGGCAGGTGGGGCTCTGAGACCAACATTTTTAGCAACAAATGTATAAATATTTTTTTGGGGGGGCTTGCCTGTTTTGCATGTTATTTTGGCATTAATACGTGTCACATGTCAGTTTGAAACAATGTAAAAATATATATATTGAGTTAATAAAGCTGCATACAAACATGGGCTGTGGTTCAAACTCAAAGTAGACAGCCCTCGGCTCTTGGGGGAATCCCCGCTGCTTTGTTTGTCTTTGGTCCAAATGATTAGCCAAGCAAGGGACGTTTGCTACGCTAGCCCCTCAGCCCTCGTTTTTTAATGGAGTTTGCAACGCTAGCCCCTCAGCCCTCGTTTTTTAATGGAGTTTGCAACGCTAGCCCCTCAGCCCTCGTTTTTTAATGGAGTTTGCGAGTGTACAATTATGTTCACTTCGGAGCCTGAAAAGCCCCATAATTCAATTTGTAAACTGAACCTAAACTTAAGCCTGAACTTAACCTCAACGTCAATATGGAGTCAACATACAAGTGTAAGTAAAAACTAATGTAATTAAGTTAGAAATTGTGCTACTAATGCACAAACACAAGTTTTTGTTTGGTTAGCTTTTGGAAATTGTAGAAATAAAACATTTTCCTCCTTCAGAAGTAGCTAAGCAGGCTAATGTTAGTTAGCAAATTAATTTGCAAGCTATCATACAGTAGGTGTATATTAATAATTATGTAGTTAATATAAGTAGACATGCAATCATATAAAGCACCCACAAGCTACCGGTGGCTGAAAACACAATCATTGCGGGATGAACAGCTGAAGAATTTCCGGGCAGAGGCGGTCCATTTAAAAATCATTCCTTCCTCCCTCGCCCTTTGCCCTGCAAGTGTATACTCGTCAGACGTCATGATACCTCATCAGAACTGCCCACGTAATTTGAGGGCTGGGGGATAGGGTATGTCTTTTAAGTGTTTGGAATGCAGCCATGGTCTCGTTTTTTTGAGTAAGGCAACTCCAAAATGCAGGTGTTTCAGCCTAGCTAAGTGCTTTCTGTGGTGGTGGGGCTAGACAGCAGAAAATAGGAGCATTAATGCCGTGATTGACTCAGTGTTCTGTCACTCATGGGGTCCCTACACAATAGCCAAGCTTAAGTCCTTAGAAAGGGTAGACATCCAACATTTCAGCCAATGGTTAGTCGGTACAGTATCTTTGATTGGACTGATCATGTCAACATCTTACTTTCACAATCTTAATTGTGAAATAATGAAGAGAAATATAGATACAACATATCGGTGCTCATTGGACATAAACATTACACAACAATTTGGAGATAGCAAATTCAACAATGAGTGGTTTGTAAGGAATTGGTGACAGTGACTAACTGCAAGCATTGCAGCTGGGAAGTCGGGAATAAACAGCTCAAACTGGGAAAATATATTTTGAACGGTCATTCAACTCAGAATTGTAAATCTGTCATCTTTCTCTTTGATGACAAAATTTGTCCACAAGGACTGCCGCGCCACTTTCCTGTTCAAGCATATCACAACAAGTGAGTCCAAAAATGTCTTATGCTGCTTCATAAATTATGTACTGTAGGATGCCAGAGAGATATCTATCTTGTAGCTAAGAAAGTAATACTAAGTGTATGTTGTGTAGTAAGCTGTTAGTAGCCCATGTGCCTCACCCTAATAATTTGGTCTATTTTCACCAACGTGGTATTGTAAACACATTGTTCCTGGCCGGTGTGTGCTTCTTTACTAAATTGTTTTGAACAGCTCTGACAGTGCTACTGATAGTAGTGATGGCGCTTGTTTTTTTTAAAGGCACTAAATTAGGCTGAATTAACTGTTTCACTGCCCTACAAGGCTCTGCTGAAAGCCAGGTGTAACAGTGGTAAGGTGTTGGGACTCTGCTGTTGGGACAGCTTTATGTAGGCTCTAACAGTTTGTGGGCACCGTTTGTCACCGTTATAGGGCAGTTCATGTATTGTTTAGTGTTGTTGTGTAGTTGCTTTACTGGAATGCACCCACTTTAAGAAATAATCATTTTTGCTTCACTAAGATTTACATGCTAAAATCTCCACTGGTGTTAAGACTCAAAAAGATATAATCGGAATGTTTCCTGCATGGATTTTCGTAGCAGGGAGCCTATCAAGGGGGTTATTTATTGGGTGGAGCAAGAAATAAAGGCAGAAGATATAACGGAAGACATCAATGGAGTTGTTGGTGCACGCCGATTGACCTCTATGGTGGACGGAGAAAAGAAGTTCACTTCATCCCTGCTACTGTTCTTTGATGAAGAGTCTCTCCCTTCTCATATAAAGTTAGGATTCATGAGATACCCTGTAAGAGCTTTTGTGCACAAGCCTCTTCAGTGTCATGAATGTAAAAGATCTGTCAAGTGTGTGCAGAAGGGAAGAATATCGTATACTAGATGAAGGGAAAGGCTGCAAATGTGGAGGGGAACATGTGCCTGAATTCTTGGAGAATGAGGTGGCAAGGGTAAGGGGTGTCCAGTCTCCTATCTGGAGGTGTTGAGAAAATTGGAAGGAACGAGTGGCGGGGAATAAGCAATGGTAGTAGAGCCACCAAGACCAGTGAAGGCTTCTCATCAACCAAGGGATAGTAAAATGCTACATGTTAAAAAGGTGAACTTAGTATTATTTATTGCAATGATCATAAACTGTACAGCACAAGCGAAGAAGAAGTCTAACAAAATTGGAGTCATTGGAGTCAGGGTGGTGAGGTCTGCCCAACGCATCACCGGGGTCAAACTACCTGCCCTCCAGGCCACCTACAGCACCCGATGTCACAGGAAGACCAAAACAATCATCAAGGACAACAACCACCCGTCTCAAGGCCATCAGACTGTTAAATAGCCATCACTAGCACATTAGAGGCTGCTGCCCTATATACATAGACTTGAAATCACTGGCCACTTTAATAATTGGAATATTAGCCACTTTAATATTGTTTGACGTTTTGCATTACTCATCTTGTGTGTGTGCGTGTATACTGTATTCTATCCTATTCTACTGTATCTTAGTCTATGCCGCTCTGACATTGCTCGTCCAAATATTTCTATATTCTTAATTCCATTCCTTCCATTCCTTACTTTAGATTGTGGGTATTGTTAGATATTACTTGTTAGATTTGACTGCACTGTTGGAGCTAGAAACACAAGCATTTCGCTACATCTGCAATAACATCTGCTAAATGTGTATGTGACAAATTTAATTTGACCTATTTGATTTCGAGGTAATTTTACGAGTCAACTAGTGTTATAACTGGAAGTCTACAGGAACAATTAGCATGCTAGCTGTTCCTGTTCATCCAACTCTGGGGAAGTAAATAAATAGCCTCATTGCCAAAATCTCAAACTATCCTTTTAGTTTGGAAGAAATTTGTCATTGGGGCTAATTACAAGGGGAGCCTTTTTTTGTTGTTGTGGTTATTCTGTCAAATTCGTAGGTGGGACATTTTTAAATGGTCATTTTCCGGATGGAAAAACAGTTTGTCAACTTAAACGACCAAAACCAGATAGAAAGAATTCAGAAACAATATTGAACTTAATATATTTTGAATAATACCATCTTTGAGAAGGAACAATCCAATGAAAGCTCCACGGTCAGGGCGAATCAGAAATACAAAAAACAGGCATTCAGGGCACATGCTTCTTGATTGTGTTATGCTTGAGCAGAGGAACACAGCATTAGCCATGGCAGAATGCATAGAATTGCAGGATATTATCTTTAAAACTGCAACATTTTCTCTGCTCAATGAGAAAATGTGTAGAATTGCAGAAAATTTGCTTCATAAAAGCAACATTTTCTACTTTACCCTTCTAGCTATATGGCTGTTCAAGTGTATACTTCCTGTTCCAATGAACTGTGGGGAGGTCAAAATATACAGTATGATGGGGATCCCTGGGTTGCCGGTTTGCCTGAGTGGGGGTCCTTGGGCACAAAGTTTGAAAACCCCTGTATAAAATGGTATAGGCTACTTTCAGTCATTAATTTCTTAGTCTCTCTTTCACTCCTCTCTCAAGAGGACCTGAGCCCTAGAAGCATGCCTCAGGACTACCTGGCCTGATGACTCCTGGCTGTCCACCTGGTCGTGCTGCTGCTCCAGTTTCAACTGTTCTGCTTGTGGCATAGCACTTTGTGACATCAGCTGACGTAAAAAGTGCTTTAGAAATATATTTTATTGATAAATGTTTCAGCGTTATCAATATCAATGAATATTTGATTAACATATTACTGTAAATAGTTTTGGATGCGATATTGAATTTGGGTTCAGATTTTGTGACTTAGTAAGTATTCTTACTCTTGAACTCACCAAAATAAATCCTCTGGCATCAACCTCATGATCAACTCTAAACTTAGATTATCTACTTACCTGGGTGAGTTTTAGTTGGAGTAATGTATGTGTGTGTGGAAGCTACATTGAAATGTTATTAACTTTTTGTATTACCAGTCACATTGCGACTAATGGAGAATGAGCAAATGATTACGTTAATATTCTCTTCTCCTGAGCAATGTAGCTTTCATCGGTTGCAATTTATGATCCCCTTTTCCTTATCAATGATTTCAATTTGCTGTCAAAATCACCTCCATTAAGGACATTTACTGGAAGACCCTGATCAGACACAAGACAATGACACAGTGGATGGGAAATCTATTAAGACTTAATTTCTTAATGTTTTTTTACAATACAATTTGAACATGGATCAGTCACATTTTGCCTGATTTAAGTTACATAAATCAATCAATGATTCAAATGGAAAACAGATTGTATTTTTGCCTTTGGGTTGTCCCCAAACTTTCTGGTTACACAGCTAGAATGAGATTAAGAAGGATTAGACAGTGAAGTCATCAAATTGAAGATTATCCAGGAAGTATATCGGCATTGGAAGCCAAATTGAACTCCCAATGAATGGAGCTGACCGAAACAATGGAAACAGTTGGCTCCGATACTTACGGGGCTCGTTCATGACATCTCCGTCTAATCCCTCTCTCTCATTTTTTATTTTTGAACCTTTATTTAACTAGTCAAGTCAGTTAAGTTAATATTCTCCTCACATAAATCAAGTGATATCAGAAGAGATTTAGGGGAAGAGCTTTCACTGATTCAGATGAACACCCACTTTCACAGTAATTGTCCTCTGTTACAAAATGTTGATTTATCACCATCTCTAATGTTCTTGGTATACCGTTTCCTTTTGTGAGTTGAAGGAGATGCATGAAATGTTTGCCTGTTTACATTGAATAATAATTTACCCTCCAATATCCCTGTGTTTTGACTTTGTTGGTATACCCCAGGTTTTGTGGAGGGAAGACTGTTGGAAAAGCATTCCAGATGAAGCCGGTTGAGAGAATCCCAAGTGTGCAACCCTGTCAAGGCAAAGGAAGGCTACTTTTGAAGAATCTAAAATATATTTAATGTAAAACTTTTTTGGTTACATGATTCAATGTGTGTTATTTCATAGTTTTGATATCTTCACTGTTATTCTACAATGTTGAAAAATAGTACAAATAAATACCCTTGAGTCCAACCTTTTGAATGGTACTGTAGATTTGAGCAATAAGGCCTGAGGTGTAGTATATGGCCAATATACCACGGCTAAGGGCTGTTCTTATGTGCGACAGTGCCTGAACACAGCCCTTAGCCGTGGTATATTGGCCATAAATCACAAACTCCCGAGGTGCCTTACTGCTATTATAAACTAATTACCAACATAGTTATAGCAGTAAAAATAAATGTTGTCATACGGTCTGATATACCATGGCTGTCAGCCAATCAGCTTTCAGGGCTCGAACCACCCAGTTTATCATTGATTTTTGACTACTGTAAATATGAGCACCCCACTGCTTTTTTTGTATGTGTAGACTAGCATCTTCTTTGGACGCCAGGTCCTGGTAAATTCTTAATGGACAACTGGAAAGAGTTGAACATTTTCTTTCTCTTCTGTTCATGCTGCTGGGTTGGACAGTGAGGTAGTGTCATACTACAATAACTCAGGTCTGTGTGTAGAGTGCCTTCAGAAAGCATTCATACACCTCGACTTACTCCACTTTGTTACAGCCTGAATTCAAAATGGATGACGAAATAATTCTCACCCATCTACACATTTAATAATTTTTTTGCCAATGTATTGAAAATGCAATATAGAAATCTAATTTAGATAAGTATTCAAACCCCCGAGTCACATGTTAGAATCACCTTTGTCAGTGACTACAGCTGTGAACCTTTCTGGGTCTAACAGCACACCTGGACTGTACAAAACTTGCACATTAAATTCTTCAAGCTCTGTCAAGTTGCTTGTTGACCATTACTAGACAGCCATTTAAGTCTTGCCTTACTTTCGAGTTGATTTAAGCCAAAACTAAGCAACTGCAGTGTATTGCGTTTTAGGTTATTAAAATATGAAGACTGGTACTCGTGTTGTTTGCCCCAAACAAACCATGTATCCAAGACCTTCAAATGTTTTAATTTTTCTTGGTGTAGTATCATTTGTGGATTCAAATAAAGTATTTAGTGTGTAAGGACATGTTTCATAATATTGAACAAAAGACCAAGTCTTGTCTTTATGCTGCTTAGATTAATTCAGACCAACCACCACAGTTCTTAGTGAAAATCAGACCAACCACCTCAGTTCAGAAAATCAACATTGTTTTGAAGAAATACTTTAGTACACAAAATGCAAAGTATTATGTCAGTGTTATTTGAAGAATAGTTTATTTTTGGGGTTAATGTTTAATTTCTCCATGCTTCCTCCTGACCGTGCATTGCTGCAGCACAAGAGGGGCCTCATTATGATTTTATTACACAAGTTATGCCTCATGAAATACACAATCAATGGGATTTACACATTTTGAATTTACATAGATTTTACACTCAATTGAGACTTCAGAGGAGAGAAGACGGGAAAGAAATACAAATCCACCCAATGAAGAGGAAGATATCCAAGTAGTCTCTCTGGTCTTTGTTCCTCAGAGAAGATCTCCTGCAAGACAAAAACGGTCAGCCCCAGTGTTCTACTTCCCAGTGTTCTACTTCCCAGTCGTGTGTGTGTGTGTGTGTGTTTATTACCGTATGCATGCGTCCCTAACATTTAGCCACAGGTGTACGCCACTTCCAGGTACTTGTAGGTTCCAACACATGGATCTCCATACAGAGAGTTGGACGCCGGGACGTCACACTTGATCTTACCATTACACCTGTGTCAACGACAGGAACAGGTTAACACTACAGTCATGTTTCTACAGTCCAGGTTAACACTAGTCATGTTTCTACAGTACAGGTTAACACTAGTCATGTTTCTACAGTACAGGTTAACACTACAGTCATGTTTCTACAGTACAGGTTAACACTACAGTCATGCATTTGTAATAGTACATACTGCAGGTACAATACCTCTCTGCCACCTTACTGGTGGTTATGGATTGGCTGAGGCAGTTGGTGTTGGCTAGTTGGTTAGCGGGCCGTTTAAAAGAACACACTAGCTGGTCACGGCGGCCATAGTTGGCACTGTAGATCTGGATCGTTCCTTCATCTGAAGGAGATAAGGAGGAGAGGTAAGACTGGATGTCTGGTGTGTTCTAGTGATGGTAATATAAACTATATATAATACTGCTCTACTATGCTATTATATAATATACACTGCTCAAAAAAATAAAGGGAACACTAAAATAACACATCCTAGATCTGAATGAATGAAATATTCTTATTAAATACCTTTTTCTTTACATAGTTGAATGTGCTAACAACAAAATCACAAAAATCATGAATGGAAATCACATTTATCAACCCATGGAGGTCTGGATTTGGAATCACACTCAAAAGTGGAAAACCACACTACAGGCTGATCCAACTTTGATGTAATGTCCTTAAAACAAGTCAAAATGAGGCTCAGTAGTGTGTGTGGCCTCCACGTGCCTGTTTGACCTCCCTACAACGCCTGGGCATGCTCCTGATGAGGTGGCGGATGGTCTCCTGAGGGATCTCCTCCCAGACCTGGACTAAAGCATCCGCCAACTCCTGGACAGTCTGTGGTGCATCAATGCCTTCCTCTTGCAGGCACTGCTGACACATCCCATCCACATGAGGTCTAGCATTGTCTTGCATTAGGAGGAACCCAACCACACCAGCATATGGTCTCACAAGGGGTCTGAGGATCTCATCTCGGTACCTAATGGCAGTCAGGCTACCTCTGGCAAGCACATGGAGGGCTGTGCAGCCCCCCAAAGAAATGCCACCCCACACCATGACTGACCCACCGCCAAACCGGTCATGCTGGAGGATGTTGCAGGCAGCAGAACGTTCTCCACAGCGTCTCCAGATTCTGTCACGTGCTCAGTGTGAACCTGCTGTCATCTGTGAAGAGCACAGGGCGCCAGTGGCGAATTTGCCAATCTTGGTGTTCTCTGGCAAATGCCAAACGTCCTGCACGGTGTTGGGCTGTAAGCACAGACCCCACCTGTGGACGTCGGGCCCTCATACCACCCTCATGGAGTCTGTTTCTGACCATTTGAGCAGACACATGCACATTTGTGGCCTGCTGGAGGTCATTTTGCAGGGCTCTGGCAATGCTCCTCCTGCTCCTCCATGCACAAAGGCGGAGGTAGCGGTCCTGCTGCTGGGTTGTTGCCCTCCTACGGCCTCCTCCATGTCTCCTGGTGTACTGGCCTGTCTCCTGGTAGCGCCTCCATGCTCTGGACACTACGCTGACAGACACAGCAAACCTTCTTGCCACAGCTCGCATTGATGTCCCATCCTGGATGAGCTGCACTACCTGAGCCACTTGTGTGGGTTGTAGACTCAGTCTCATGCTACCACTAGAGTGAAAGCACCGCCAGCATTCAAAAGTGATCAAAACATCAGCCAGGAAGCATAGGAACTGAGAAGTTGTCTGTGGTCACCACCTGCAGAACCACTCCTTTATTGGGGGTGTCTTGCTAATTGGCAATAATTTCCACCTGTTGTCTATTCCAACAGCATGTGACATTTGTCAATCAGTGTTGCTTCCTAAGTGGACAGTTTGATTTCACAGAAGTGTGATTGACTTGGAGTTACATTGTGATGTTTAAGTGATCCCTTTATTTTTTTGAGCAGTGTATATATAATCATTATATGAGAGGAGAATATATTGTATGAGGAGTGTTGACACGCTTACCACATTCTAGAACATTAGAGCCTTACCACATTCTAGTAGAGCATCAGAGCCTTACCACATTCTAGTTGAACATCAGAGCCTTACCACATTCTAGTTGAACATCAGAGCCTTACCACATTCTAGTTGAACATCAGAGCCTTACCACATTCTAGTTGAACATCAGAGCCTTACCACATTCTAGTTGAGCATCAGAGCCTTACCACATTCTAGTAGAACATCAGAGCCTTACCACATTCTAGTTGAACATCAGAGCCTTACCACATTCTAGTTGAGCATCAGAGCCTTACCACATTCTAGTTGAACATCAGAGCCTTACCACATTCTAGTTGAACATCAGAGCCTTACCACATTCTAGTTGAACATCAGAGCCTTACCACATTCTAGTTGAACATCAGAGCCTTACCACATTCTAGTTGAACATCAGAGCCTTACCACATTCTAGTTGAACATCAGAGCCTTACCACATTCTAGTTGAACATCAGAGCCTTACCACATTCTAGTTGAACATCAGAGCCTTCACACGTGATGCTGCGTGCTGCCAAGACAAACAAACAGGAATTACACACCACACTGGCCACTGCTGGGCAGACATAAATAAAACACATACATTTTCATAGCAGACATTAGCCTGGTGTAGTATTTTGTATTATTATACATAGAAACAGACTGACTTGCTGGGCTGCAGGTGTAGGTGGTATCCAGGTATTTGTAGATTCCAACACAGGGGTCAGAAGTACGGAAGACTTCAGTGTTCACTTCACACACCTGTTTCCCATTGCACCTGGGGGATATCAGGAGGTAAGATGAGTTATGGCTGGGATTTAATCAAACGCGGTGTCAACAAGCATGCAGCGCTTGACATTTAAAGCACACATTTGCAGTGTTTACTGTGAACATCAGGAAAATTGGCTTTAAAAAGGCACATTGATACTGCAATGTGCTTTTCAACAACGTGCCCCTGAATCCCAGCCGGTCTTTATCAAATAAACACTGACTGAGTACCTCTGTGAGAGGACCTCCAGGGTGCCTGTCTTTATCAAATAAACACTGACTGAGTACCTCTGTGAGAGGACCTCCAGGGTGCCCGTCTGTGAACACTGTGTGTTGGTCAGCTGGTTGGCAAGTCGTCCTTCTCTGCAGGTGGTTCCGTCAGTCCTTCCATACAGAGCTCTCTCAATGAAGATCACTCCAGAATCTAGCAGTGCAAGAAAACTCAACATGTAAAGAAACAGACAGCACTATGGAGAGACCATCAGGATAGAATGTGTGTGTTCTTACCACAGATCAGGAACTGGACGTTTTCTCCATTGTCACAGGTGACCACTCTCGTCGCTGAGTGAGAAACATAATTACCATAACGTTATAGATGTGGATGCGCGCACACACACAACCACCCACACACACAAACATAGACAACCACCCACACACACACACATAGACAACCACCCACACACACAACCACCCACACACACAAACATAGACAACCACCCACACACACAACCACCCACACACACAACCACCCACACAAACAACCACCCACACACACAAACATAGACAACCACCCCACACACAACCACCCACACACACAAACATAGACAACCACCCACACACACAACCACCCACACACACAAACATAGACAACCACCCACACACACACACATAGACAACCACCCACACACACAACCACCCACACACACAAACTGGTTGGGTTTAACTAAGAACTGTGTACCTGCAGCTGGTAGTGTACAGCTAACTGCAGCCAGCACTGAAACACATCACACAGCTAGTTCAGCTTTTCTAACCTTGGTCAGTCTCATCGCAATTCTTTACAGAAGAGTAGTGTACAGCATATACAGTAAGTATATAAATGATGTACAGTATATAGTATGGTACTGCGTATAGACAGACATCACCTAGTCCTCAGATAGGGCTACCTAGACCCCCCTTTTATGCTGCTGCTTCTCTCTGTTTATAATCTATGCATAGTCACTTTAACTCTACTTACATGTACATATTACCTCAATTACCTCGACTCTGTACCTTTACCCCCTGTATATAGCCTCGCTTGTTATTTTACTGCTGCTGTTTAATTATTTGTTACTTTTATTTTCTATTTTCTATTTTTTACTTAACACTTCTTCTTAAAACATCTTAAAGCATTGTTGGTTAAGGGCTTGTAAGTAAGTATTTCATTGTAAGGTCTACTACACCTGTTGTATTTGGCCCATGTGACGAATAAAATGTGATTTGATTTGATTTGACACAGGATGCTGTATACTAGACCTGGGTCATACTGTTTATATTGGACTTCAAGTACTTTCAATACAAACTGATACATTTAGAAACTTCTGGAAAATACTGGAATGTATATTTTAAACGCCCTCAAATACATATTTTGTTACAAGTCAGTCAGTATACTCACAGGTGAACGCAGTCAGTCTGACAAGGAGCATGATGCTGGGTACAGGTGTGGTAGTAGCTGGTTCAGTTGTAGTAGTAACAAGTAAGATGTTACAGATGGTCACTTGGACAAATACACTTGATATTTATGTGGTATTTTTACTTCCTTAAGAAGCCCCCTCATTACCTTATTTAACTAACCTTTATTGATACTAGTCAAGAACAGATCCTTGTTGGCAAAGCATCAACCAGGAGCACAAACTTCTTCATCAGATTAGCAGTCATCTTGGCACCACTAAACAAACATTTCACAACAGCTCAAACCACAAGTGTTTGATGATGTGTTGGCCACGGGAAGATGTTTTGGGTTAAGTGATGCTGTCGTAATAAAGGCAAACACAAGACAACGAGACAGTGGATGGGAAATCTATTAAGACTTTTCATTTCTTAATGTTTTTTTACAATACAATTTGAACACGTATTGATAACATTTTGCCTGAATAAGTTACATAATAAATAAATCAATTTAAATACTGATTGTATTATTGCCATTGGGTCATCCCCACACTATCTGGTTACAGTACTAGGATGAGATGAAGAAAGATTAGACAGTGATGTTATCAATCTGAAGATTATGCAGGAAGTATATCGGCATTGGAAGCCAAATTGAACTCCCAATGAATGGAGCTGACTGAAACAATGGCAACAGTTGGCTCCGATACTTCCTGATCTTGATTATGACAACGTCTTAGTCTAATCCCTCTTTCTCTCATTCTGGCTACAGAAAGCCTCAAGGGGGAAAGAAATACCTTCACAACACAGACAGACAGACAGACAGACAGACAGACAGACAGACAGACAGACAGACAGACAGACAGACAGGAATAACCTAGCATAGACAGTTCTCCCAACCAACCCACCAACCTCTACACTGATTCTGAAAGTGATACACTCCTAACATAAGTCAGGTGATATCAGCACAGATGTAGGGGAAGAGAATGATTCAGATGAAAACCAACATACACAGTGGTTGTCCAGGACCAGACAGAGTACAGTAGGCCTAAAGCATCTCCATTCACAAGAGGTAGCATGTTACTCTCCCGCGTTTCTCTCTCTTATCATCCTAAATGCAGCAGACAGAGAACGTGTTTGACCACCGGTTGTCCAGGACCAGACAGAGTACAGTAGGTCTAAAGCATCTCCATTCACAAGAGGTAGCATGTTACTCTCCCGCGTTTCTCTCTCTTATCATCCTAAATGCAGCAGACAGAGAACGTGTTTGACCACCGGTTGTCCAGGACCAGACAGAGTACAGTAGGCCTAAAGCATCTCCATTCACAAGAGGTAGCATGTTACTCTCCCGCGTTTCTCTCTCTCTCTAAGTGCAGCAGACAGAGAACGTGTTTGACCACTGTGATTATCACGGTCGTCAGTCTGTCCGATTGTCACCATTCAACATGGTTTTCTACAGTTCTACGATGAAAGCTGCTTGTGAAATGTTTCAACATGAAAGCTTGGCAGATGATTGGTATCCCTACTTAGAAGCACCTGCTGCTAATCTGTTGTTCCCTACAAGTGCTGTTTTGAATTCAAATACATTTGTACCTACACACTGAAGAAGGCTGTAAAGCTGAAACGTCTGTGTATGCTATCCCTGATGCAGTGAAAACCGTAAAATGAACTAAGCTTTATGCAACATCTTGTTGAGTGAGGACCCATTACACCATTTTGTTTAGAGTAACGACAAGACAGAGATATGGGGGCCTGGTATTTCCCAATGGCTGTGCCCTTCACGTACAGCATATTGCACTTAGCGCAGTGGTTATTATGCAGAGACTGGGTGGGGAACATCAGAACCATATATATATATAAATAAATGTCTCTGGGGAACATTAGTAAGATCACAGTTTGTTGTTCACACAATGGTCTTTAAGAAGGGTGTCGAGTCAGCTAGGAGGTTAGGAAAGCACACTATGTGTTGTATTCTCCCAATGAACATAACACAGGCCTGGTCCAAAAACAACCCCTAGCCCCTACACCCCTTTGGTTTTCTAATCTGCATGAACCAGATAGGCAGAAGAAATATGGCAGAAGTTCCCCTAAGCCTATTGGAAGGCTAGGTGGAGCCGTCACCATACTGCTAACCGAGGCTGTGGGTTGCTCTCAGGCCAGGCCATAATCAGTGCTCACATACTTCACTAATTGACAGGCCATACAACTAATCTGAATCACAACAGCTGAATTAAGTCTGTCATGACCTCAGAACCATTGGATCTGGTAGAACATCATGTGGAATCGAGAATCATATCTGCTCTGTAAATACTGAACGTTCTGACCCTGAGAATAAGCCCTTGGACTGCCTTGTCAATCACTGATAGCACGGAAACACAGACAACTTCATCATGATCCATGTTAGGGAGAAGTACAGTATTCACCTCCTCAGCTCTTTTCTGATGGGACACCCCTGGTGGTCATTTAAAATGAATATGGCCAATCCCATGCGGACCCCTAGCCTCTAGCCCCTCGTACCAGGGCACAACTTCTAGTAGGCTGGATAGCTGTGTGCGATATGGGGAAAGTTCCACATAGCCTATCAGGGGAATGGTGGAGCTATTACCATATAGATTATATCTATCCAGTTCTATCCTCCTCATGTGCCTAGGGGGTAGGGGCTAGGGGTCGATTTGGAACTGGCCAAGAGAGAGATTGTGGTCTCAGGGAACACCTGTGTCACTTCCTGCAATCAGAACAGCCTCTCTTTAGGACAGATGTATTTCCAAATTCTACCTGTTTTTACAATATGGGATAAAGCACCGAAAAAATCTAAGCTAAAATCATGAAATTGTTTCATGAAATGAATTGCCATTGTTATTCTGCGCATAACCGTTATTTGACCTTTTTATCTCCATAACAACAGGTGTAAACAGTGACTGTGGCCCTTACAGTGTGTAGAGCACCAAGCTGTTTCCTCCAAACACTGTGGGAGGTCCTCATAAAACAGTGGCCACCTGTTCTCATTCGCTGATGAGAACATACACTCTGGTAATATGGTCGTGTTGCAGGCTCTGAAGCCTCTCAGAGTGATTGCTATTTATCTCTTGGCTTAATAGGATGTTTACCAGTTTTTTTCTCTTAAATAAAAGAAAGGCAAGCAATGAATTGAACATAGTGGTTCATCAGGTTTTAGTGACCCACTCACAGTGTTATATATTACAGCAACTGACTAGTGTTGAGACCACAATTAAAATAGGCACGAAATGTGGAAGCAGTCTCTCTTCTCTCTCTCTTCTCTCACTCTCTCTCTCTCTTCTCTCTCTCTCTCTCTCTCTCTCTCTCTCTCTCTCTCTCTCACAGATCAACCATACAAAATCAATACTCAGAGACATTGCACACTTAGTCTACACAAACAAGGAGCTACAAGTATCTTTGCAACAATTCAGATAAATATACAATGGGGTGTGTGTGTGTATTAACACCGACACAAACAGAAGCAGCCAGGCGTGCACAAACACACACATACACACAGTGACACACATACACTTCCCTGTAAGGGTTGTGTGGTGTCTGCCAGCTCTCTCTCTCAGCATGTCGACTTTGTGTCTGGCACTAGGGAAAGGTCTGGAGACATGGACAAGCTGTGTGCCCTGTCTGTCTCCCCAGTCTGGCTTTAATGGCCTTTATGAATGACTCGGACTTAATGACTGTGGCTGGGGGAACTGTAGGGGCCCTGTTCAACTGGGTTTCTTTGTTTCCCACTGTAAACAATGTGTTGGATTGTGTGTGACTCCAAATATGCATTGTTCATTTGTTGTATTTGGCCATTTTTTATTTAACAGGACAACTCAAGGTTTGTGTGTGTGTGTGTGTGTGTGTGTGTGTGTGTGTGTGTGTGTGTGTGTGTGTGTGTGTGTGTGTGTGTGTGTGTGTGTGTGTGTGTGTGTGTGTGTGCGTGTGCGTGTGATTCCCTCTGCCAGTTATTGTTCCACCAATGCAACTCAGTCTTTTTTCATCTCTTCCAGTGTAGTAGTATCTGTCTCTCAACATTGCGTGGGGTACAGACCTGCAGTCACCTCTCTCAAACAGACTACTCACTCACAGAGTGGACAGAGGGGATGGATGGATAGACTGATGGATGGACATTCACAAATCTGTTCCCATTGTTTGGGAGGTGTATGTTGAAGTCCAACTAACGAACACACACACACACACACACACACACACACACACACTGACACTCAGTCCACCTAAGACCTTCACCACTGCTCCACCATGAGATCCAACGCTCGGTTGACGTTCAGATCCAAATTGAGGCCAAAGTCGGTCTCAACGAATGGGGCAGATGGAGGACTGAGAGGGCGGAGTCCAGAGGCTAGCGACTCCAACCAATCAGCAGGGTCAAAGGTTGCCTGAGCCCGCCTCTTCCGTGAGGTCACAGTGGGAGGCAGGGGAGAAGTACAGATGAAGGGAGGGAGAGGGGTTGGGGCGGCTTGGCGGGGAACCATCGTTGAAGGCGACGGCGGGAGCTCCAACAGGAGGGAGGAGCAGAGAGGAGAGGATAGGAAGTTGTCATCCTTTGAATGACAACGGAAAGGCTGGGACTGGTCTGTTTGGGGAGGAGGGGAGGGGCCAGGGAGGATAGTGACAGGGGATTGGAGGTCTGAGACAGAGGAGGAGTGGGAGTCTAGAAGAGAGGGGGAAGGCAATAAAAACAAACAAAAGCCTGTAACTTTCCATGACCAGTCTTGGTGACTACAGAACCATAAATTGTCATTAAGAGGCCAGAGAGCTATCCACTCACCCACACAGGTGGTAGGTTCCTCCAGAATGTCCTCTATAGACTGACTGGGGTCCATCTAAGGAGGGCAGGACAGAGACAGGGAAATCACCCAAGGGTTTACTTGACAGGGTCACCTTTTACAAAATGCAATGAATGTCAGCAGTGACTCTGATTTACACACACAAACACACACACATACACTGACCAGTACTCTGTTAATGGCCTCCTGCAGCTCCTCCTCCAGACTGCGGACGCTGGGTGGGGCTTGAATGGGACTGGCTGTGATCTGCATGGGCAGCTCAAAGTCCTGGCCAATCACGTCCCACGGCTGGCAGCAGAACACCTGATTGGACAGTGGAGGAGGTTAAATTGTACATACTGTATGAAGCTATACAGTATTTAACGGTGAATATTGTAAATGGTAAGATACAATCACAGTGATGTGTTGCACTGTCTCAGCTAAATCTTGTGGATGATATGGTTGTGTACTTGCGTGAAGTTTGTTGGGGTGAGATGAGTCAAGTATAGGAGAGACTATGGTGTATCTGTCTATATGTTGGGTATATGAGAGACTCTGTCTGTCTGAGTCAGATATAGAAGACACTGGTGTATCTGTCTGTCTGAGTCAGATACAGGAGAGACTATGGTGTATTTGTATGTCTGAGTCTCTCCTGTCTGAGCCAGGTATAGGATAGACTATGGTGTATCTGTCTGTCTGAGTCAGGTATAGGATAGACTATGGTGTATCTGTCTGTCTAAGTCAGGTATAGGATAGACTATGGTGTATCTCTCTGTCTGAGTCAGGTATAGGATAGACTATGGTGTATCTGTCTGTCTGAGTCAGGTATAGGATAGACTATGGTGTATCTGTCTGTCTAAGTCAGGTATAGGATAGACTATGGTGTATCTGTCTGTCTGAGTCAGGTATAGGATAGACTATGGTGTTTCTGTCTGTCTGTCAGGCATATGAGAGACTATGGTGTATCTGTCTGTCTGTCAGGTATATGAGAGACTATGGTGTATCTGTCTGTCTGAGTCAAATATAGGATAGACTATGGTGTATCTTTCTGTCTGTCAGGTATAGGAGAGACTGGTCTGTCTGACTGAGTCAGGTATAGGATAGACTATGGTGTATCTGTCTGTCTGAGTCAGGTATAGGATAGACTATGGTGTATCGGTCTGTCTGTCAGATATAGGAGAGACTATGGTGTATCTTTCTGTCTGTCAGGTATAGGAGAGACTGGTCTGTCTGACTGAGTCAGGTATAGGATAGACTATGGTGTATCTGTCTGTCTGTCAGGTATAGGAGAGACTATGGTGTATCTGTCTGTCTGAGTCAAATATAGGATAGACTATGGTGTATCTTTCTGTCTGTCAGGTATAGGAGAGACTGGTCTGTCTGACTGAGTCAGGTATAGGATAGACTATGGTGTATCTGTCTGTCTGAGTCAGGTATAGGATAGACTATGGTGTATCGGTCTGTCTGTCAGATATAGGAGAGACTATGGTGTATCTGTCTGTCTGAGTCAGGTATAGGATAGACTATGGTGTATCTGTCTGTCTGAGTCAGGTATAGGATAGACTATGGTGTATCGGTCTGTCTGTCAGGTATAGGAGAGACTATGGTGTATCTGTCTGTCTGAGTCAGGTATAGGATAAAATATGGTGTATCTGTCTGTCTGTCAGGTATAGGATAGAATATGGTGTATCTGTCTGTCTGAGTCAGGTATAGGATAGAATATGGTGTATCTGTCTGTCTGAGTCAGGTATAGGATAGAATATGGTGTATCTGTCTGTCTGAGTCAGGTATAGGATAGAATATGGTGTATCTGTCTGTCTGTCAGGTATAGGATATAATATGGTGTATCTGTCTGTCTGTCAGGTATAGGATAGAATATGGTGTATCTGTCTATATGTTAGGTATATGAGAGACTATGGTGTATCTGTCTGTCTGAGTCAAATATAGGAGAGACTGGTGTATCTTTCTGTCTGTCAGGTATAGGAGAGACTGGTCTGTCTGTCTGAGTCAGGCGTGTTAGTTTACCTGTGTAAACAGGATCTCTGTCTGTCCTTCTCTCTCTGGTGTCCCTCTGGGCAATCCTGGATCCTGTTGCAGGAAGGGATGGAGGGAACCCCCACAGGATAGAGACAGAGGAGGAGATAGCCTCTCCCTGGGCCTGCTCCTCATCCTATCCCTCATCTCCAGCTCCAGGCTCAACTCCTGCTGCTCCTGTTCCGACTGCCAGAAGGCGCCAGTCGACAGTGGCAAAGAGGAGCATGGGGGGAGACCGGGGCTAGGTGTCGACGATGGGGTTAACGCAGCGGCCAGGAAGCCACACTGCTCCCCCACCACACTGACCCCTATTCCATTAGGATTACCATTCGGAATGCCATTAACAATTCCGTTTGGGACCCCGCTCAGAATTCCAGTGGACTGGATGTAGACCTGAGGGTTAGGGCTGTTGGTGGGGGAGTCAGTTCCAGAGCTGGGGCTGGAGCTGGGGTAGTGGCTGGGGGTGAGCAAGGAGGTGGGGGTAAGGGGTTCCTGGCTGGTACCCAGCTGGCAGAGGGGCATAGGGGTCAAACACAGGTGGGGCAGCTGGAAAGGGCGTAGCCTCTGGAGGAGGGTGGGCTTGGTGCCGGAGACAGGAAGACCTCTCTCACGCAGCTGCTGTCGCAACTCAGACACCTGGGAGAGAAGGAGGACGGGGTGTGACAGAGGAGAGTGTCAGGGACAGCAAATAGAGAGGGATGAGAGAAAGAGGTCCGAGAATGAAGAGAAGCAAGCAAGGACAAAAGAAGGAAGAGAAGGTACAGATAAATAGGAAGTGAGAAGTGCTATAAACATTCAAATGTTCAAGTGATTGTCCTGCCCATATTACCGTGAGGTCGACCAGGTTAGGTGGGAGGATCTCAGACTTGTTGGAGGGACTTGTGTCCACAGAGGTGTGGTTTGTTGCCTTGGATACAGGCTGAGGGTTTTGGTGCATGGCTCCAGAGAACCTCACCATTTGGTTGGTGTCTCCACTTTGATAAAAACAAAACATTCATGCTAGTTGCCAGAGCTCATGTAATGGTTAACCAACTTTAAATGGTCTGACGAACAGTACAACATCTGAATGAAACCACAGTTCTTGAGAGAAGGCCCAGGGGGAGGGAGGTTTGGTGTATGTAGTGCTAACTACCTGGGTGTGACGGTGAGCTGCTGCTGGTCCTGTTGCTGCTGGTTCTGCTGTTGTTGTTGTTGGTTCTGGAGGATCTGCAGCTGGAGGAACACCTGCTGTTGCTGCAGGAGGCTGGAGTAGGCGGGGTCTAAGAGCTGGGCTGGGGTGGGGCTCCTCTGACTGGCCCCTCCCCCTGAGCAGAATGTTAATAATGATCAACTTCCCTGCTATTTAGTGGACTCATTTTGACAACATGTATCATGTAAAGCACATTGGGCTGCAAGTATTGTATGAAAGGTAAAATATACATAAAAGATAATCATGATTTTTAAAGTATAAAGACTATTACCGGCAGTCCCGGCCGTCCCTCTCTGGTCGGGGGGAATGTACTGATGGTATTTGAGTTTCCTCATCTTGGGCTGTGAATCCCGTGGTTTCCGCGGGCGGGGGGGGCGAGAGAAATTAAGGGAGGCAGTAAGGGAGGAAGAGTCGGAGGGAGGTGTGAGAGACCGGGCTGTCTGAGAAAGGTGGAGAAAGGAAGGGGGAGAGGGGGAAGGGGATGGGGAGGGAGGAAGGGGGAGAGGGGAAGACAGAGAATGAATGAAAGTAATATTTCTCATATCCCATATTTTTATTAGAAATGTATTATTCAAGCATTGTCAAAATACATAAACATTATAACCTGAGAGAGATCAGATCAGTTCTGATTAGTACAGCCAGTTCTGAAATTACTACCATGTTATGAGTTCCTAAGGCAAAGTTAACAGCAGGATGTATACAGTCGTGGCCAAAGGTTTTGAGAATGACAAATATATTAATTTTCACAAAGTTTGCTGCTTCAGTGTCTTTAGATATTTTTGTCAGATGTTACTACGGAATACTGAAGTATAATTACAAGCATTTCATAAGTGTCAAAGGCTTTTATTGACAATTACATGAAGTTGATGCAAAGAGTCAATGTTTGCAGTGTTGACCCTTCTTTTTCAAGACCTCTGCAATCCGCCCTGGCATGCTGTCAATTAACTTCTGGGCCACTGATGGCAGCCCATTCTTGCATAATCAATGCTTGGAGTTTGTCAGAATTTGTGGGTTGTTATTTGTCCACCCGTCTCAATGGGATTAAGGTCTGGTGAGTTTCCTGGTCATGGACCCAAAATATCGATGTTTTGTTCCCCGAGCCACTTAGTTATCACTTTTGCCTTATGGCAAGGTGCTCCATCATGCTGGAAAGGTTTTTCCTGGAGAGAAGTGGCTTCTTTGCTGCCCTTCTTGACACCAGGCCATCCTCCAAAAATCTTTGCCTCACTGTGTGTGCAGATGCACTCACACCTGCCTGCTGCCATTCCTGAGCAAGCTCTGTACTGGTGGTGCCCCGATCCCACAGCTGAATAAACTTTAGGAGACGGTCCTGGTGCTTGCTGGACTTTCTTGGGCGCCCTAAAGCCTTCTTCACAAAAATTGAACCACTCTCCTTGAAGTTCTTGATGATCCGATAAATGGTTGATTTAGGTGCAATCTTACTGGCAGCAATATCCTTGCCTGTGAAGTCCTTTTTGTGCAAAGCCATGATGACGGCATGTGTTTCCTTGCAGGTAACCATGTTTGACAGAGGAAGAACAATGATTCCAAGCACCACCCTCCTTTTGAAGCTTCCAGTCTGTTATTCGAACTCAAACAGCATGACAGAGTGATCTCCAGCCTTGTCCTCGTCAACACTCACACCTGTGTTAATGAGAGAATCACTGTCATGATGTCAGCTGGTCCTTTTGTGGCAGGGCTGAAATTCAGTGGAAATGTTTTTGGGGGATTCAGTTCATTTGCATGGCAAATCACTCTTCATAACATTCTGGAGTATATGCAAATTGCCATCATACAAACTGAGGCTGCAGACTTCGTGAACATTTATATTTGTGTCATTCTCAAAACTTTTGGCCACGACTGTACAATATGTCATGTAACATATGTGAGTGATCCTTTCAGGTTGAACAGTCAGTATCCTAGCTGAATCCTGGCATTAAACGCATGTTTGAAACCGTGACAACTGACAGTGTGTCCAGTCAGCTGTGACATCTAGCAGGTGTGTGTGTGTGTGTGTGTGTGTGGGTGTCTAAATCCATAGGGCATAGTTCCGTTGGTAGTGACTGTCGACACTAATAAATGCGGAACACCAGAGTGAGTGTGTACATTATGCTATGTGGTTGAATACCTATCAGACACCGGGAGAAGAAGAGACTGATATACTGTATCTGACCCTCACAGTCGAACATGTCTGTCTCTCTATGCAGACAACGCATTAACATCTGTAATGCTGTAATACCGTAATACCGTAATACTGTAATACTGTAATACTGTAATACCGTAATACCGTAATACTGTAATACCGTAATACCGTAATACTGTAATACCGTAATACCGTAATACCGTAATACCGTAATGCCGTAATACTGTAATACTGTAATACCGGAATACCGTAATACTGTAATACTGTAATACCGTAATACTGTAATACTGTAATGCTGTAATACTGTAATACCGTAATACCGCAATACCGTAATACTGTAATACTGTAATGCTGCAATACCGTAATACTGTAATACTGTAATACCGTAATGCTGCAATACTGTAATACTGTAATACCGTAATACTGTAATACCATAATACCGTAATACTGTAATACTGTAATACCGTAATACCGTAATGCTGCAATTCTGTAATACTGTAATACCGTAATACTGTAATACCGTAATACCGTAATACTGTAATACTGTAATACCGTAATGCTGTAATACTGTAATACCGTAATGCTGCAATACCGTAATACCGTAATACTGTAATACCTTAATACTGTAATACCGTAATACCGTAATGCTGCAATACCGTAATACCGTAATACTGTAATACTGTAATACCGTAATACTGTAATACTGTAATACCGTAATACTGTAATACTGTAATACCGTAATGCTGTAATACTGTAATACCGTAATACCGTAATACTGTAATACCGTAATGCTGTAATACTGTAATACCGTAATACCGTAATACTGTAATACCGTAATACTGTAATACTGTAATACCGTAATGCTGCAATACTGTAATACCGTAATACCGTAATGCTGCAATACCGTAATAACGTAATGCTGCAATACCGTAATAACGTAATACTGTAATACTGTAATACCTTAATACTGTAATACTGTAATACCATAATACTGTAATACTGTAATACCTTAATACTGTAATACTGTAATACCGTAATACTGTAATACCGTAATACTGTAATACTGTAATACTGTAATACCGTAATGCTGTAATACTGTAATACTGTAATACCGTAATACCGTAATACTGTAATAATGTAATGCTGTAATACTGTAATAATGTAATACCGTAATGCCGTAATACTGTAATGCTGTAATACTGTAATACTGTAATACTGTAATGCTGTAATACTGTAATACTGTAATACCGTAATACTGTAATACTGTAATGCTGTAATACCGTAATACCGTAATACCGTAATACTGTAATACTGTAATACTGTAATGCTGTAATACTGTAATACTGTAATACTGTAATACTGTAATGCTGTAATACTGTAATACTGTAATGCTGTAATACTGTAATACTGTAATACCGTAATACTGTAATACTGTAATGCTGTAATACTGTAATACCGTAATACTGTAATACCGTAATACTGTACTACTGTAATGCTGTAATTCTGTAATACTGTAATACTGTAATACTGTAATGCTGTAATACTGTAATACTGTAATACTGTAATGCTGTAATACTGTAATACTGTAATACCGTATATGCATGGGATTATTTTTGATTGACTTTACCACCAATCAATCAATAAATCAATCAATCCATTGTTAATGCTTCAATGAATTCATTCTTAGTTTCTTGAATGCTTTTTACAGATGCATTTACACATTGTTCTGGATGTGTGTTTGGTCTATTTCTGAGTAGCCCTGTACCAATACCTTTGGCAGCAGGGGCGTGGCATGGGAGGTCAGATACATCCCCTTTGGTCTCCCGGTCGTTGCCATGGAGTTGGAGTCGCCCACGGTCATGCTCATTGGCTGGCTGATGCCCTCGGTTGCTGGGAGCAATGCCAAGATAGACTGGAGGAAAGCAGGACAGAAATATAAACAGGTAATAGCAAAGGATCTGATCCAAACATGACTTGCAATTCTAAAGTCAGTTTTGTGTTTCCCGTGTTGATGGTTGAGGTTAGGATTTAGGGAAAGGTAATCTCACTTGATGGTTGAGGTTAGGATTTAGGGAAAGGTAATCTCACTTGATGGTTGAGGTTAGGATTTAGGGAAAGGTAATCTCACTTGATGGTTGAGGTTAGGATTTAGGGAAAGGTAATCTCACTTGATGGTTGAGGTTAGGATTTAGGGAAAGGTAATCTCACTTGATGTTTGAGGTTAGGATTTAGGGAAAGGTAATCTCACTTGATGGTTGAAGTTAGGATTTAGGGGAAGGTAATCTCACTTGATGGTTGAAGTTAGGATTTAGGGGAAGGTAATCTCACTTGATGGTTGAAGTTAGGATTTAGGGAAAGGTAATCTCACTTGATGGTTGAGGTTAGGATTTAGGGAAAGGTAATCTCACTTGATGGTTGAGGTTAGGATTTAGGGAAAGGTAATCTCACCTGATGTTTGAGGTTAGGATTTAGGGGAAGGTAATCTCACTTGATGGTTGAGGTTAGGATTTAGGGGAAGGTGATTTCACCTGAACATGGGCGGGACTATGGGTAAGGGGCAAGACCCCAGGCGACAGGTCACTCAGTGATTGGTCGTCTGAGAACCCTGGCGACGAGGAGAAGGCTGGTGATTGGAGGACCCCGAGTTGCTCGGAGGAAGAGCAGGAAGAGATGTCATCTTGGAAGACATCTGAGGAGAGAGGGAAGGAGACGGGGCCTAAGGGAAGAGGGGGGGGGAGGAGGAAGGCAAGGGAGGAGGAACAGGTTAATTAGTAATGACATCTGAACTGTTTGAAAACATCTATAGTTCTTTCTTGCGTGTGCGTTAACTCACGGTTCTCTGGAGGCAGTATGTGTTTGTGCAGTAGGTCCAGAGGTTCGGGACGATGCTGGACCTGCTCTGTAAGGTTGTTAGCCAGCCGAGCCTTCTTCTGCCTTCCAGTCCCACATACACTCCTGTCTATTAGAGAGAGAAGCAACAAAATCCTATCTGTCAGAGAGAGAAGTAACAGGAGTTGAGAGCAGATTTGTGTTTGCGAATGCATAACTGCATAACTGTGTTGCTGTGGGCACTCAATCACAGTTCAACCCAGCAGGGGTACCCAAAGCGTCTGCCTTAAAGGAACCACATACCCCTGGAGACAAATAAATGAAAAACACAACTAGAAATGCAACAATCATAGTGGTATTTTAAACACAATGGACAATGAGATAAAGAGGATAGAGAGAAGAAGAGAGAGGAGGAGAAGATAGAGGGGAGAAGAGAGAGGAGGAGAGGTTAGAGAGTAGAAGAGAGGGGAGGAGAGGAGAGGATAGAGAGCAGAAGAGAGAGGAGGAGAGGATAGAGAGTAGAAGAGAGAGGAGGAGAGGATAGAGAGAAGAAGAGAGAGGAGGAGAGGTTAGAGAGTAGAAGAGAGAGGAGGAGAGGATAGAGAGAAGAAGAGAGGGGAGGAGAGGTTAGAGAGAAGAAGAGACAGGAGGAGAGGATAGAGAGTAGAAGAGAGAGGAGGAGAGGATAGAGAGAAGAAGAGAGAGGAGGAGAGGATAGAGAGTAGAAGAGAGAAGAGGAGAGGATAGAGAGAAGAAGAGAGAGGAGGAGAGGATAGAGAGTAGAAGAGAGAAGAGGAGAGGATAGAGAGAAGAAGAGACAGGAGGAGAGGATAGAGAGAAGAAGAGACAGGAGGAGAGGTTCGAGAGGAGAAGAGAGAGGAGGAGAGGATAGAGAGAAGAAGAGAGAGGAGGAGAGGATAGAGAGAAGAAGAGAGAGGAGGAGAGGATAGAGAGTAGAAGAGAGAAGAGGAGAGGATAGAGAGAAGAAGAGACAGGAGGAGAGGATAGAGAGAAGAAGAGAGGGGAGGAGATGTTAAGGAGAAGAAGAGAGAGGAGGAGAGGTTAGAGAGTATAAGAGAGGGGAGGAGATGATAAAGAGCAGAAGAGAGAGGAGGAGAGGATAGAGAGTAGAAGAGAGAGGAGGAGAGGATAGAGAGAAGAAGAGAGAGGAGGAGAGGATAGAGAGTAGAAGAGAGAGAAGAAGAGGATAGAGAGAAGGAGAGAGAGGAGAAGAGGATAGAGGAGAAAGGAAAGAGGAGGAGAGGATAGAGAGTAGAAGAGAGAGGAGGAGAGGATAGAGAGAAGAAGAGAGAGGAGGAGAGGATAGAGAGTAGAAGAGAGAGGAGGAGGGGATAGAGAGAAGAAGAGACAGGAGGAGAGGATAGAGAGAAGAAGAGAGGGGAGGAGAGGTTTGAGAGAGGAAGAGAGAGGACGAGAGGTTAGATAGTAGAAGAGAGGGGAGGAGTGGATAGAGAGCAGAACAGAGAGGAAGAGAGGATAGAGAGTAGAAGAGAGAGGAGGAGAGGATAGAGAGAAGAAGAGAAAGGAGGAGAGGATAGAGAGTAGAAGAGAGAGGAGGAGAGGATAGAACGAATAAGAGAGAGGAGGAGAGGATAGAGAGTAGAAGAGAGAGGAGGAGAGCATAGAGAGTAGAAGAGAGAGAAGAAGAGGATAGAGAGAAGAAGAGAGAGGAGGAGAGGATAGAGAGTAGAAGAGAGAGGAGGAGAGGATAGAGAGAATAAGAGAGAGGAGGAGAGGATAGAGGAGAAAGGAAAGAGGAGGAGAGGATAGAGAGTAGAAGAGAGAGGAGGAGAGGATAGAGAGAAGAAGAGAGAGGATGAGAGGAGAGGGAGGAGAGGATAGAGAGAAGAAGAGAGAGGAGGAGAGGATATAAAGTAGAAGAGAGAGGAGAGGATAGAGAGTAGAAGAGAGAGGAGGAGAGGATAGAGAGTAGAAGAGAGAGGAGGAGAGGATAGAGAGTAGAAGAGAGAGGAGGAGAGGATAGAGAGAAGAAGAGAGAGGAGGAGAGGATAGAGAGTAGAAGAGAGAAGAGGAGAGGATAGAGAGTAGAAGAGAGAGGAGGAGAAGATAGAGAGTAGAAGAGACAGGAGGAGAGGATAGAGAGTAGGAGACAGAGGAGGAGAGGATAGAGAGTAGAAGACAGAGGAGGAGAGGATAGAGAGAAAAAGAGAGGGGAGGAGAGGTTAGAGAGTAGAAGAGAGAGGGGGAGAGGATAGAGAGAAAAAGAGAGAGGAGGAGAGGATAGAGAGTAGAAGCGAGAAGAGGAGAGGATAGAGAGAAGAAGAGAGAGGAGGAGAAAATAGAGAGTAGAAGAGAGAGGAGGAGAGGATAGAGAGTAGAAGAGACAGGAGGAGATGATAGAGAGTAGAAGACAGAGGAGGAGAGGATAGAGAGAAGAAGAGAGGGGAGAAGAGGTTAGAGAGTAGAAGAGAGAGGGGGAGAGGAGAGAGAGGAGAAGAGAGAGGAGGGGAGGATAGAGAGAAGAAGAGAGGGGAGGAGAGGTTAGAGAGAAGAAGAGAGAGGAGGAGAGGATAGAGAGTAGAAGAGAGAGGAGGAGAGGATAGAGGAGAAAGGAAAGAGGAGGAGAGGATAGAGAGTAGAAGAGAGAGGAGGAGAGGATAGAGAGAAGAAGAGAGATGAGGAGAGGAGATGGAGGAGAGGATAGAGAGAAGAGAGAGGAGGAGAGGATATGAAGTAGATGAGAGAGGAGAGGATAGAGAGTAGAAGAGAGAGGAGGAGAGGATAGAGAGTAGAAGAGAGAGGAGGAGAGGATAGAGAGTAGAAGAGAGAGGAGGAGAAGATCGAGAGTAGAAGAGAGAGGAGGAGAGGATAGAGAGAAAAAGAGAGAGGAGGAGAGGATAGAGAGAAGAAGAGCAAGGAGGAGAGGATAGAGAGTAGAAGAGAGAGAAGGATGGGATAGAGAGAAGAAGAGAGAGGAGGAGAGGATAGAGAGCCGAAGAGAGAGGAGGACAGGATAGAGAGTAAAAGAGAGAGGAGGAGAGGATAGAGAGTAGAAGAGAGAGGAGGAAAGGATAGAGAGTAGAAGAGAGAGGAGGAGAGGATAGAGAGAAGAAGAGAGAGGAGGAGAGGATAGAGGAGAAAGGAAAGAGGAGGAGAGGATAGAGAGTAGAAGAGAGAGGAGGAGAGGATAGAGAGAAGAAGAGAGATGAGGAGAGGAGATGGAGGAGATGATAGAGAGAAGAAGAGAGAGGAGGAGAGGATATAAAGTAGATGAGAGAGGAGAGGATAGAGAGTAGAAGAGAGAGGAGGAGAGGATAGAGAGTAGAAGAGAGAGGAGGAGAGGATAGAGAGTAGAAGAGAGAGGAGGAGAAGATCGAGAGTAGAGAGAGAGGAGGAGATGATAGAGAGTAGAAGAGACAGGAGGAGAGGATGGAGAGTAGAAGAGAGAGGAGGAGAGGATATGGAGAAGAAGAGAGAGGAGGAGAGGATAGAGAGTAGAAGAGAGAGGAGGAGAAGATCGAGAGTAGAAGAGAGAGGAGGAGATGATAGAGAGTAGAAGAGACAGGAGGAGAGGATGGAGAGTAGAAGAGAGAGGAGGAGAGGATATGGAGAAGAAGAGAGAGGAGGAGAGGATAGAGGAGAAAGGAAAGAGGAGGAGAGGATAGAGAGTAGAAGAGAGAGGAGGAGAGGATAGAGAGAAGAAGAGAGATGAGGAGAGGAGATGGAGGAGAGGATAGAGAGTAGAAGAGAGAGGAGGAGAGGATAGAGAGAAGAAGAGAGATGAGGAGAGGAGATGGAGGAGATGATAGAGAGAAGAAGAGAGAGGAGGAGAGGATATAAAGTAGATGAGAGAGGAGAGGATAGAGAGTAGAAGAGAGAGGAGGAGAGGATAGAGAGTAGAAGAGAGAGGAGGAGAGGATAGAGAGTAGAAGAGAGAGGAGGAGAAGATCGAGAGTAGAGAGAGAGGAGGAGATGATAGAGAGTAGAAGAGAGAGGAGGAGAGGATAGAGAGTAGAAGAGAGAGGAGGAGAAGATCGAGAGTAGAAGAGAGAGGAGGAGATAATAGAGAGTAGAAGAGACAGGAGGAGAGGATGGAGAGTAGAAGAGAGAGGAGTAGAGGATATGGAGCAGATGAGAGAGGAGGAGAGGATAGAGAGTAGAAGAGAGAGGAGGAGAGGATAGAGAGCAGAAGAGAGGAGGAGAGGACAGAGAGAAGAGAGAGGAGGAGAGGATAGAGAGTAGAAGAGAGAGGAGGAGAGGATAGAGAGAATAAGAGAGAGGAGGAGAGGATAGAGAGAAGAAGAGCAAGGAGGAGAGGATAGAGAGTAGAAGAGAGAGAAGGATGGGATAGAGAGAAGAAGAGAGAGGAGGAGAGGATAGAGAGCCGAAGAGAGAGGAGGACAGGATAGAGAGTAAAAGAGAGAGGAGGAGAGGATGGAAGGGAGAAGAGAGAGGAGGATATGAGAAGAGAGAGGAGAAGAGAGAGGAGAAGAGGATAGAGAGAAGAAGAGAGAGGAGGAGAGGATGTAGGGGAGAAGAGAGAGGAGGAGAGGATAGAGAGTAGAAGAGAGAGGAGGAGAGGATAGAGAGATGAGAGAGGAGGAGAGGATAGAGAGAGAACAGAGAGGAGGACTGGATATACAGGAGAAGAGAGAGGAGGATAGGAGAAGAGAGAAGATGAGAGGATAGAGAGAAGAAGAGAGGGGAGGAGAGGATAGAGAGCAGACGAGAGAGGAGGAGAGGATAGAGAGCAGAATAGAGAAGGAGAGGATAGAGAGGAGAAGAGAGAGGAGAACAGGATAGAGAGATGAGAGAGGAGGAGAGGATAGAGAGGAGAAGAGGATAGAGAGCAGAAGAGAGAAGAGGAGCAGATAGAGAGGAGAAGAGAGAGGAGAGAATAGAGAGCAGAAGAGAGGAGATGATAGAGAGGAGAAGAGAGAGGAGGAGAGGATAGAGAGATGAGAGAGGAGGAGAGGATAGAGAGGAGAAGAGAGAGGAGGAGAGGATAGAGAGTACAAGAGAGAGGAGGAGAGGATAGAGATAATAGAGAGGAGGGCTGGATTTAGAGGAGAAGAGAGAGGAGGAGAGGATACAGTAGAGAAAGAGGAGGAGAGGTTAGAGAGGAGAGGAGAGAGGAGGAGAGGATAGAGTAGAAGAGAGAGGAGGACAGGCTAGAGAGTAGAAGAGAGAGGAGGAGAGGATAGAGAGGAGAAGAGAGAGGAGAGGATAAAGATGAGTAGTGAGAAGAGGAGAGGATAGAGAGCAGAGGAGAGAGGAGGACAGGATAGAGAGAAGAAGAGCGAGGAGGAGAGGATACAGTAGAGAGAGAGGAGGAGAGGTTAGAGAGGAGAAGAGAGAGGAGGAGAGGATGGAGAGTGGAAGAGAGAGGAGGACAGGATAGAGAGTAGAGGAGAGACAGGAGGAGAGGATAGAGAGGAGAAGAGAGAGGAGGAGAGGATATGGAGCAGATGAGAGAGGAGGAGAGGATAGAGAGTAGAAGAGAGAGGAGGAGAGGATAGAGAGCAGAAGAGAGGAGGAGAGGACAGAGAGAAGAGAGAGGAGGAGAGGATAGAGAGTAGAAGAGAGAGGAGGAGAGGATAGAGAGAATAAGAGAGAGGAGGAGAGGATAGAGAGAAGAAGAGCAAGGAGGAGAGGATAGAGAGTAGAAGAGAGAGAAGGATGGGATAGAGAGAAGAAGAGAGAGGAGGAGAGGATAGAGAGCCGAAGAGAGAGGAGGACAGGATAGAGAGTAAAAGAGAGACGAGGAGAGGATGGAAGGGAGAAGAGAGAGGAGGATATGAGAAGAGAGAGGAGAAGAGAGAGGAGAAGAGGATAGAGAGAAGAAGAGAGAGGAGGAGAGGATGTAGGGGAGAAGAGAGAGGAGGAGAGGATAGAGAGTAGAAGAGAGAGAAGGAGAGGATAGAGAGATGAGAGAGGAGGAGAGGATAGAGAGAGAAGAGAGAGGAGGACTGGATATACAGGAGAAAAGAGAGGAGGATAGGAGAAGAGAGAAGATGAGAGGATAGAGAGAAGAAGAGAGGGGAGGAGAGGATAGAGAGCAGACGAGAGAGGAGGAGAGGATAGAGAGCAGAATAGAGAAGGAGAGAAGAGAGAGGAGAACAGGATAGAGAGATGAGAGAGGAGGAGAGGATAGAGAGGAGGAGAGGATAGAGAGCAGAAGAGAGAAGAGGAGCAGATAGAGAGGAGAAGAGAGAGGAGGAGAGAATAGAGAGCAGAAGAGAGGAGAGGATAGAGAGGAGAGGAGAGAGGAGGAGAGGATAGAGAGATGAGAGAGGAGGAGAGGATAGAGAGTACAAGAGAGAGGAGGAGAGGATAGAGATAATAGAGAGGAGGGCTGGATTTAGAGGAGAAGAGAGAGGAGGAGAGGATACAGTAGAGAAATAGGAGGAGAGGTTAGAGAGGAGAGGAGAGAGGAGGAGAGGATAGAGTAGAAGAGAGAGGAGGACAGGCTAGAGAATAGAAGAGAGAGGAGGAGAGGATAGAGAGGAGAAGAGAGAGGAGAGGATAAAGATGAGTAGTGAGAAGAGGAGAGGATAGAGAGCAGAGGAGAGAGGAGGAGAGGATAGAGAGAAGAAGAGCGAGGAGGAGAGGATACAGTAGAGAGAGAGGAGAGGAGAGAGGAGGAGAGGATGGAGAGTGGAAGAGAGAGGAGGACAGGATAGAGAGTAGAGGAGAGAGAGAAGGAGAGGATAGAGAGGAGAAGAGAGAGGAGGAGAGGATAGAGAGTAGAAAAGGGAGGAGGACAGGATAGAATAAGAGAGTGGAGGAGATGATAGAGAGGAGAAGAGAGAAGCTGACAGGAGAAGACACTGGAGGAGAGGATAGAGAGTAGAAGAGAGAGGAGGAGAGGATAGAGAGTAGAAGAGAGAGTAGGACAAGAAGAGAGAGGGAAGGATAATAGAAGAGAGAGGAGAGAGTACAGAGGAGTAGAGGATAGAGAGAGAAGAGAGAGGAGGACTGGAGATACAGGAGAAGAGAGAGGAGGATAGGAGAAGAGAGAAGAAGAGCGAGGAGGAGAGGATACAGTAGAGAGAGAGAGGAGGAGAGGTTAGAGAGGAGAGGAGAGAGGAGGCTTTGATAGAGAGGAGAGGAGAGAGGAGGAGAGGATAGAGAGAAGAAGAGAGAGGAGGAGAGGATAGAGGAGAAAGGAAAGAGGAGGAGAGGATAGGGGAGAAAGGAAAGAGGAGGAGAGGATAGAGAGTAGAAGAGAGAGGAGGAGAGGATAGAGAGAAGAAGAGAGATGAGGAGAGGAGATGGAGGAGAGGATAGAGAGAAGAAGAGAGAGGAGGAGAGGATATAAAGTAGATGAGAGAGGAAAGGATAGAGAGTAGAAGAGAGAGGAGGAGAGGATAGAGAGTAGAAGAGAGAGGAGGAGAGGATAGAGAGTAGAAGAGAGAGGAGGAGAAGATAGCGAGTAGAAGAGAGAGGAGGAGATGATAGAGAGTAGAAGAGACAGGAGGAGAGGATGGAGAGTAGAAGAGAGAGGAGGAGAGGATATGGAGCAGATGAGAGAGGAGGAGAGGATAGAGAGTAGAAGAGAGAGGAGGAGAGGATAGAGAGCAGAAGAGAGGAGGAGAGGACAGAGAGGAGAGAGAGGAGGAGAGGATAGAGAGTAGAAGAGAGAGGAGGAGAGGATAGAGAGAATAAGAGAGAGGAGGAGAGGACAGAGAGAAGAGAGAGGAGGAGAGGATAGAGAGTAGAAGAGAGAGGAGGAGAGGATAGAGAGAATAAGAGAGAGGAGGAGAGGATAGAGAGAAGAAGAGCAAAGAGGAGAGGATAGAGAGTAGAAGAGAGAGAAGGATGGGATAGAGAGAAGAAGAGAGAGGAGGAGAGGATAGAGAGCCGAAGAGAGAGGAGGACAGGATAGAGAGTAAAAGAGAGAGGAGGAGAGGATGGAAGGGAGAAGAGAGAGGAGGATATGAGAAGAGAGAGGAGAAGAGAGAGGAGAAGAGGATAGAGAGAAGAAGAGAGAGGAGGAGAGGATGTAGGGGAGAAGAGAGAGGAGGCGAGGATAGAGAGTAGAAGAGAGAGGAGGAGAGGGTAGAGAGATGAGAGAGGAGGAGAGGATAGAGAGAGAAGAGAGAGGAGGACAGGAGATACAGGAGAAGAGAAAGGAGGATAGGAGAAGAGAGAAGATGAGAGGATAGAGAGAAGAAGAGAGGGGAGGAGAGGATAGAGAGCAGACGAGAGAGGAGGAGAGGATAGAGAGCAGAATAGAGAAGGAGAGGATAGAGAGGAGAAGAGAGAGGAGAACAGGATAGAGAGATGAGAGAGGAGGAGAGGATAGAGAGGAGGAGAGGATAGAGATCAGAAGAGAGAAGAGGAGCAGATAGAGAGGAGAAGAGAGTCGAGGAGAGAATAGAGAGCAGAAGAGAGGAGAGGATAGAGAGGAGAATAGAGAGGAGGAGAGGATAGAGAGATGAGAGAGGAGGAGAGGATAGAGAGGAGAAGAGAGAGGAGGAGAGGATAGAGAGTACAAGAGAGAGGAGGAGAGGATAGAGATAATAGAGAGGAGGGCTGGATTTAGAGGAGAAGAGAGAAGAGGAGAGGATACAGTAGAGAAAGAGGAGGAGAGGTTAGAGAGGAGAGGAGAGAGGAGGAGAGGATAGAGAGCAGAGGAGAGAGGAGGAGAGGATAGAGAGAAGAAGAGCGAGGAGGAGAGGATACAGTAGAGAGAGAGGAGAGGAGAGAGGAGGAGAGGATGGAGAGTGGAAGAGAGAGGAGGACAGGATAGAGAGTAGAGGAGAGAGAGAAGGAGAGGATAGAGAGGAGAAGAGAGAGGAGGAGAGGATAGAGAGTAGAAAAGGGAGGAGGACAGGATAGAATAAGAGAGTGGAGGAGATGATAGAGAGGAGAAGAGAGAAGCTGACAGGAGAAGAGACTGGAGGAGAGGATAGAGAGTAGAAGAGAGAGGAGGAGAGGATAGAGAGTAGAAGAGAGAGTAGGACAAGAAGAGAGAGGGAAGGATAATAGAAGAGAGAGGAGAGAGTACAGAGGAGTAGAGGATAGAGAGAGAAGAGAGAGGAGGACTGGAGATACAGGAGAAGAGAGAGGAGGATAGGAGAAGAGAGAAGAAGAGCGAGGAGGAGAGGATACAGTAGAGAGAGAGAGGAGGAGAGGTTAGAGAGGAGAGGAGAGAGGAGGCTTTGATAGAGAGGAGAGGAGAGAGGAGGAGAGGATAGAGAGAAGAAGAGAGAGGAGGAGAGGATAGAGGAGAAAGGAAAGAGGAGGAGAGGATAGGGGAGAAAGGAAAGAGGAGGAGAGGATAGAGAGTAGAAGAGAGAGGAGGAGAGGATAGAGAGAAGAAGAGAGATGAGGAGAGGAGATGGAGGAGAGGATAGAGAGAAGAAGAGAGAGGAGGAGAGGATATAAAGTAGATGAGAGAGGAAAGGATAGAGAGTAGAAGAGAGAGGAGGAGAGGATAGAGAGTAGAAGAGAGAGGAGGAGAGGATAGAGAGTAGAAGAGAGAGGAGGAGAAGATAGCGAGTAGAAGAGAGAGGAGGAGATGATAGAGAGTAGAAGAGACAGGAGGAGAGGATGGAGAGTAGAAGAGAGAGGAGGAGAGGATATGGAGCAGATGAGAGAGGAGGAGAGGATAGAGAGTAGAAGAGAGAGGAGGAGAGGATAGAGAGCAGAAGAGAGGAGGAGAGGACAGAGAGGAGAGAGAGGAGGAGAGGATAGAGAGTAGAAGAGAGAGGAGGAGAGGATAGAGAGAATAAGAGAGAGGAGGAGAGGACAGAGAGAAGAGAGAGGAGGAGAGGATAGAGAGTAGAAGAGAGAGGAGGAGAGGATAGAGAGAATAAGAGAGAGGAGGAGAGGATAGAGAGAAGAAGAGCAAAGAGGAGAGGATAGAGAGTAGAAGAGAGAGAAGGATGGGATAGAGAGAAGAAGAGAGAGGAGGAGAGGATAGAGAGCCGAAGAGAGAGGAGGACAGGATAGAGAGTAAAAGAGAGAGGAGGAGAGGATGGAAGGGAGAAGAGAGAGGAGGATATGAGAAGAGAGAGGAGAAGAGAGAGGAGAAGAGGATAGAGAGAAGAAGAGAGAGGAGGAGAGGATGTAGGGGAGAAGAGAGAGGAGGCGAGGATAGAGAGTAGAAGAGAGAGGAGGAGAGGGTAGAGAGATGAGAGAGGAGGAGAGGATAGAGAGAGAAGAGAGAGGAGGACAGGAGATACAGGAGAAGAGAAAGGAGGATAGGAGAAGAGAGAAGATGAGAGGATAGAGAGAAGAAGAGAGGGGAGGAGAGGATAGAGAGCAGACGAGAGAGGAGGAGAGGATAGAGAGCAGAATAGAGAAGGAGAGGATAGAGAGGAGAAGAGAGAGGAGAACAGGATAGAGAGATGAGAGAGGAGGAGAGGATAGAGAGGAGAGAGGATAGAGAGCAGAAGAGAGAAGAGGAGCAGATAGAGAGGAGAAGAGAGTCGAGGAGAGAATAGAGAGCAGAAGAGAGGAGAGGATAGAGAGGAGAATAGAGAGGAGGAGAGGATAGAGAGATGAGAGAGGAGGAGAGGATAGAGAGGAGAAGAGAGAGGAGGATGAGGATAGAGAGTACAAGAGAGAGGAGGAGAGGATAGAGATAATAGAGAGGAGGGCTGGATTTAGAGGAGAAGAGAGAAGAGGAGAGGATACAGTAGAGAAAGAGGAGGAGAGGTTAGAGAGGAGAGGAGAGAGGAGGAGAGGATAGAGTAGAAGAGAGAGGAGGACAGGCTAGAGAGTAGAAGAGAGAGGAGGAGAGGATAGAGAGGAGAAGAGAGAGGAGGAGAGGATAGAGAGTAGAAAAGGGAGGAGGACAGGATATAATAAGAGAGCGGAGGAGATGATAGAGAGGAGAAGAGAGAAGCTGACAGGAGAAGAGACTGGAGGAGAGGATAGAGTGTAGACGAGAGAGGAGGAGAGGATAGAGAGTAGAAGAGAGAGTAGGACAAGAAGAGAGAGGGGAAGATAATAGAAGAGAGAGGAGAGAGTACAGAGGAGAGAGAGGAGGAGAGAGGAGGAGAGGATAGAGGAGAAAGGAAAGAGGAGGAGAGGATAGAGAGTAGAAGAGAGAGGAGGATAGGAAAGAGAGAAGAAGAGAGAGGAGGATAGAGAGCAGAAGAGAGAAGAGGAGCAGATAGAGAGGAGAAGAGAGAGGAGGAGAGAATAGAGAGCAGAAGAGAGGAGAGGATAGAGAGGAGAAGAGAGAGGAGGAGAGGATAGAGAGATGAGAGAGGAGGAGAGGATAGAGAGTACAAGAGAGAGGAGGAGAGGATAGAGATAATAGAGAGGAGGGCTGGATTTAGAGGAGAAGAGAGAGGAGGAGAGGATACAGTAGAGAAATAGGAGGAGAGGTTAGAGAGGAGAGGAGAGAGGAGGAGAGGATAGAGTAGAAGAGAGAGGAGGACAGGCTAGAGAATAGAAGAGAGAGGAGGAGAGGATAGAGAGGAGAAGAGAGAGGAGAGGATAAAGATGAGTAGTGAGAAGAGGAGAGGATAGAGAGCAGAGGAGAGAGGAGGAGAGGATAGAGAGAAGAAGAGCGAGGAGGAGAGGATACAGTAGAGAGAGAGGAGAGGAGAGAGGAGGAGAGGATGGAGAGTGGAAGAGAGAGGAGGACAGGATAGAGAGTAGAGGAGAGAGAGAAGGAGAGGATAGAGAGGAGAAGAGAGAGGAGGAGAGGATAGAGAGTAGAAAAGGGAGGAGGACAGGATAGAATAAGAGAGTGGAGGAGATGATAGAGAGGAGAAGAGAGAAGCTGACAGGAGAAGAGACTGGAGGAGAGGATAGAGAGTAGAAGAGAGAGGAGGAGAGGATAGAGAGTAGAAGAGAGAGTAGGACAAGAAGAGAGAGGGAAGGATAATAGAAGAGAGAGGAGAGAGTACAGAGGAGTAGAGGATAGAGAGAGAAGAGAGAGGAGGACTGGAGATACAGGAGAAGAGAGAGGAGGATAGGAGAAGAGAGAAGAAGAGCGAGGAGGAGAGGATACAGTAGAGAGAGAGAGGAGGAGAGGTTAGAGAGGAGAGGAGAGAGGAGGCTTTGATAGAGAGGAGAGGAGAGAGGAGGAGAGGATAGAGAGAAGAAGAGAGAGGAGGAGAGGATAGAGGAGAAAGGAAAGAGGAGGAGAGGATAGGGGAGAAAGGAAAGAGGAGGAGAGGATAGAGAGTAGAAGAGAGAGGAGGAGAGGATAGAGAGAAGAAGAGAGATGAGGAGAGGAGATGGAGGAGAGGATAGAGAGAAGAAGAGAGAGGAGGAGAGGATATAAAGTAGATGAGAGAGGAAAGGATAGAGAGTAGAAGAGAGAGGAGGAGAGGATAGAGAGTAGAAGAGAGAGGAGGAGAAGATAGCGAGTAGAAGAGAGAGGAGGAGATGATAGAGAGTAGAAGAGACAGGAGGAGAGGATGGAGAGTAGAAGAGAGAGGAGGAGAGGATATGGAGCAGATGAGAGAGGAGGAGAGGATAGAGAGTAGAAGAGAGAGGAGGAGAGGATAGAGAGCAGAAGAGAGGAGGAGAGGACAGAGAGGAGAGAGAGGAGGAGAGGATAGAGAGTAGAAGAGAGAGGAGGAGAGGATAGAGAGAATAAGAGAGAGGAGGAGAGGACAGAGAGAAGAGAGAGGAGGAGAGGATAGAGAGTAGAAGAGAGAGGAGGAGAGGATAGAGAGAATAAGAGAGAGGAGGAGAGGATAGAGAGAAGAAGAGCAAAGAGGAGAGGATAGAGAGTAGAAGAGAGAGAAGGATGGGATAGAGAGAA
Organism: Oncorhynchus mykiss; assembly: GCF_013265735.2. Classification (NCBI taxonomy): domain Eukaryota; kingdom Metazoa; phylum Chordata; class Actinopteri; order Salmoniformes; family Salmonidae; genus Oncorhynchus; species Oncorhynchus mykiss. The sequence continues at coordinate 18,908,697 of NC_048566.1, read as the reverse complement.
GAAGAGAGAGGAGGAGAGGATAGAGAGCCGAAGAGAGAGGAGGACAGGATAGAGAGTAAAAGAGAGAGGAGGAGAGGATGGAAGGGAGAAGAGAGAGGAGGATATGAGAAGAGAGAGGAGAAGAGAGAGGAGAAGAGGATAGAGAGAAGAAGAGAGAGGAGGAGAGGATGTAGGGGAGAAGAGAGAGGAGGCGAGGATAGAGAGTAGAAGAGAGAGGAGGAGAGGGTAGAGAGATGAGAGAGGAGGAGAGGATAGAGAGAGAAGAGAGAGGAGGACAGGAGATACAGGAGAAGAGAAAGGAGGATAGGAGAAGAGAGAAGATGAGAGGATAGAGAGAAGAAGAGAGGGGAGGAGAGGATAGAGAGCAGACGAGAGAGGAGGAGAGGATAGAGAGCAGAATAGAGAAGGAGAGGATAGAGAGGAGAAGAGAGAGGAGAACAGGATAGAGAGATGAGAGAGGAGGAGAGGATAGAGAGGAGGAGAGGATAGAGAGCAGAAGAGAGAAGAGGAGCAGATAGAGAGGAGAAGAGAGTCGAGGAGAGAATAGAGAGCAGAAGAGAGGAGAGGATAGAGAGGAGAATAGAGAGGAGGAGAGGATAGAGAGATGAGAGAGGAGGAGAGGATAGAGAGGAGAAGAGAGAGGAGGAGAGGATAGAGAGTACAAGAGAGAGGAGGAGAGGATAGAGATAATAGAGAGGAGGGCTGGATTTAGAGGAGAAGAGAGAAGAGGAGAGGATACAGTAGAGAAAGAGGAGGAGAGGTTAGAGAGGAGAGGAGAGAGGAGGAGAGGATAGAGTAGAAGAGAGAGGAGGACAGGCTAGAGAGTAGAAGAGAGAGGAGGAGAGGATAGAGAGGAGAAGAGAGAGGAGGAGAGGATAGAGAGTAGAAAAGGGAGGAGGACAGGATATAATAAGAGAGCGGAGGAGATGATAGAGAGGAGAAGAGAGAAGCTGACAGGAGAAGAGACTGGAGGAGAGGATAGAGTGTAGACGAGAGAGGAGGAGAGGATAGAGAGTAGAAGAGAGAGTAGGACAAGAAGAGAGAGGGGAGGATAATAGAAGAGAGAGGAGAGAGTACAGAGGAGAGAGAGGAGGAGAGAGGAGGAGAGGATAGAGGAGAAAGGAAAGAGGAGGAGAGGATAGAGAGTAGAAGAGAGAGGAGGATAGGAAAGAGAGAAGAAGAGAGAGGAGGAGAGGATAGAGAGTAGAAGAGAGAGGAGGAGGGGATAGAGAGAAGAAGAGACAGGAGGAGAGGATAGAGAGAAGAAGAGAGGGGAGGAGAGGATAGAGAGCAGAAGAGAGAGGAGGAGAGGATAGAGGAGAAAGGAAAGAGGAGAGGATAGAGAGTAGAAGAGAGATGAGGAGAGTATAGAGAGAAGAAGAGAGAAGAGGAGAGGAGAGGGAGGAGAGGATAGAGAGAAGAAGAGAGAGGAGGAGAGGATATAAAGTAGAAGAGAGAGGAGAGGATAGAGAGTAGAAGAGAGAGGAGGAGAGGATAGAGAGTAGAAGAGAGAGGAGAGGATAGAGAGTAGAAGAGAGAGGAGGAGAGGATAGAGAGAAGAAGAGAGAGGAGGAGAGGATAGAGAGTAGAAGAGAGAGGAGGAGAGGACAGAGAGTAGAAGAGGGAGGAGGAGAAGATAGAGAGTAGAAGAGAGAGGAGGAGAGGATAGAGAGTAGAAGAGACAGGAGGAGAGGATAGAGAGTAGAAGACAGAGGAGGAGAGGATAGAGAGAAGAGGAGAGGGGAGGAGAGGTTAGAGAGTAGAAGAGAGAGGGGGAGAGGAGTGAGAGGAGAAGAGAGAGGTGGAGAGGATAGAGAGAAGAAGAGAGGGGAGGAGAGGTTAGAGAGAAGAAGAGAGAGGAGGAGAGGATAGAGAGTAGAAGAGAGAGGAGGAGAGGATAAAGAGAAGAAGAGAGAGGAGGAGAGGATAGAGAGTAGAAGAGAGAGGAGGAGAGGATAGAGAGAAGAAGAGAGAGGAGGAGAGGATAGAGGAGAAAGGAAAGAGGATGAGAGGATAGAGAGTAGAAGAGAGAGGAGGAGAGGATTGAGAGAAGAAGAGAGATGAGGAGAGGAGATGGAGGAGAGGATAGAGAGAAGAAGAGATAGGAGGAGAGGATATAAAGTAGAAGAGATAGGAGAGGATAGAGAGTAGAAGAGAGAGGAGGAGAATATAGAGAGTAGAAGAGAGAGGAGGAGAGGATAGAGAGTATAGAGAGAAGAAGAGAGAAGAGGAGAGGAGAGGGAGGAGAGGATAGAGAGAAGAAGAGAGAGGAGGAGAGGATATAAAGTAGAAGAGAGAGGAGAGGATAGAGAGTAGAAGAGAGAGGAGGAGAGGATAGAGAGTAGAAGAGAGAGGAGGAGAGGATAGAGAGTAGAAGAGAGAGGAGGAGAGGATAGAGAGAAGAAGAGAGAGGAGGAGAGGATAGAGAGTAGAAGAGAGAGGAGGAGAGGACAGAGAGTAGAAGAGGGAGGAGGAGAAGATAGAGAGTAGAAGAGAGAGGAGGAGAGGATAGAGAGTAGAAGAGACAGGAGGAGAGGATAGAGAGTAGAAGACAGAGGAGGAGAGGATAGAGAGAAGAGGAGAGGAGGAGAGGTTAGAGAGTAGAAGAGAGAGGGGGAGAGGAGTGAGAGGAGAAGAGAGAGGTGGAGAGGATAGAGAGAAGAAGAGAGGGGAGGAGAGGTTAGAGAGAAGAAGAGAGAGGAGGAGAGGATAGAGAGTAGAAGAGAGAGGAGGAGAGGATAAAGAGAAGAAGAGAGAGGAGGAGAGGATAGAGAGTAGAAGAGAGAGGAGGAGAGGATAGAGAGAAGAAGAGAGAGGAGGAGAGGATAGAGGAGAAAGGAAAGAGGATGAGAGGATAGAGAGTAGAAGAGAGAGGAGGAGAGGATTGAGAGAAGAAGAGAGATGAGGAGAGGAGATGGAGGAGAGGATAGAGAGAAGAAGAGATAGGAGGAGAGGATATAAAGTAGAAGAGATAGGAGAGGATAGAGAGTAGAAGAGAGAGGAGGAGAATATAGAGAGTAGAAGAGAGAGGAGGAGAGGATACAGAGTAGAAGAGACAGGAGGAGAGGATGGAGAGTAGAAGAGAGAGGAGGAGAGGATATGGAGCAGATGAGAGAGGAGGAGAGGATAGAGAGTAGAAGAGAGAGGAGGAGAGGATAGAGAGCAGAAGAGCGGAGGAGAGGATAGAGAGAAGAGAGAGGAGGAGAGGATAGAGAGTAGAAGAGAGATGAGGAGAGGATAGAGAGAAGAAGAGAGAGGAGGAGAGGATAGAGAGAAGAAGAGCGAGGAAGAGAGGATAGAGAGTAGAAGAGAGAGAAGGAGGGGATAGAGAGTAGAAGAGAGAGAAGGAAAGGATAGAGAGCAGAAGAGAGAGGAGGAGAGGATAGAGAGAAGAAGAGTGAGGAGGAGAGGATAGAGAGAAGAAGAGAGAGGAGGAGAGGATAGAGAGCCGAAGAGAGAGGAGGACAGGATAGAGAGTAAAAGAGAGAGGAGGAGAGGATGGAAGGGAGAAGAGAGAGGAGGATATGAGAAGAGAGGGGAGAAGAGAGAGGAGAAGAGGATAGAGAGAAGAAGAGAGAGGAGGAGAGGATGGAGGGGAGAAGAGAGAGGAGGAGAGGACAGAGAGTAGAAGAGAGAGGAGGAGAGGATAGAGAGTAGAAGAGAGAGGAGGAGAAGATAGAGAGTAGAAGAGAGAGGAGGATAGGATAGAGAGTAGAAGAGACAGGAGGAGAGGATAGAGAGTAGAAGACAGAGGAGGAGAGGATAGAGAGTAGAAGAGAGAGGAGGAGAGGATAGAGAGTAGAAGAGAGAGGAGGAGAAGATAGAGAGTAGAAGAGAGAGGAGGAGAGGATAGAGAGTAGAAGAGACAGGAGGAGAGGATAGAGAGTAGAAGACAGAGGAGGAGAGGATAGAGAGAAGAAGAGAGGGGAGGAGAGGTTAGAGAGTAGAAGAGAGAGGGGGAGAGGAGAGAGAGGAGAAGAGACAGGAGGTGAGGATAGAGAGAAGAAGATAGGGGAGGAGAGGTTAGAGAGAAGAAGAGAGAGGAGGAGAGGATAGAGAGTAGAAGAGAGAGGAGGAGAGGAGAGAGAGAAGAAGAGAGAGGGGGAGAGGATAGAGAGTAGAAGAGAGAGGAGGAGAGGATAGAGAGTAGAAGAGAGAGGAGGAGAGGATGGAAGGGAGAAGAGAGAGGAGGATATGAGAAGAGAGAGCAGAAGAGAGAGGAGAAGAGGATAGAGAGAAGAAGAGAGATGAGGAGAGGATGGATTTAGAGGAGAAGAGAGAGGAGGAGAGGATAGAGAGTAGAAGAGAGAGGAGGAGAGGATAGAGAGATGAGAGAGGAGGAGAGGATAGAGAGAGAAGAGAGAGGAGGACTGGATATACAGGAGAAGAGAGAGGAGGATAGGAGAAGAGAGAAGAGGAGAGGATAGAGAGAAGAAGAGAGGGGAGGAGAGGATAGAGAGCAGACGAGAGAGGAGGAGAGGATAGAGAGCAGAATAGAGAAGGAGAGGATAGAGAAGAGAAGAGAGAGGAGGACAGGATAGAGAGATGAGAGAGGAGGAGAGGATAGAGAGCAGAAGAGAGAAGAGGAGCAGATAGAGAGGAGAAGAGAGAGGAGGAGAGGATAGAGAGCAGAAGAGAGAAGGAGAGGATAGAGAGGAGAAGAGAGAGGAGGACAGGATAGAGTGATGAGAGAGGAGGAGAGGATAGAGAGGAGAAGAGAGAGGAGGAGAGGATAGAGAGTAGAAGAGAGAGGAGGAGAGGACAGAGAGTAGAAGAGGGAGGAGGAGAAGATAGAGAGTAGAAGAGAGAGGAGGAGAGGATAGAGAGTAGAAGAGACAGGAGGAGAGGATAGAGAGTAGAAGACAGAGGAGGAGAGGATAGAGAGAAGAGGAGAGGGGAGGAGAGGACAGAGAGTAGAAGAGGGAGGAGGAGAAGATAGAGAGTAGAAGAGAGAGGAGGAGAGGATAGAGAGTAGAAGAGACAGGAGGAGAGGATAGAGAGTAGAAGACAGAGGAGGAGAGGATAGAGAGAAGAGGAGAGGGGAGGAGAGGTTAGAGAGTAGAAGAGAGAGGGGGAGAGGAGTGAGAGGAGAAGAGAGGGGAGGAGAGGTTAGAGAGAAGAAGAGAGAGGAGGAGAGGATAGAGAGTAGAAGAGAGAGGAGGAGAGGATAAAGAGAAGAAGAGAGAGGAGGAGAGGATAGAGAGTAGAAGAGAGAGGAGGAGAGGATAGAGAGAAGAAGAGAGAGGAGGAGAGGATAGAGGAGAAAGGAAAGAGGATGAGAGGATAGAGAGTAGAAGAGAGAGGAGGAGAGGATTGAGAGAAGAAGAGAGATGAGGAGAGGAGATGGAGGAGAGGATAGAGAGAAGAGGAGATAGGAGGAGAGGATATAAAGTAGAAGAGATATGAGAGGATAGAGAGTAGAAGAGAGAGGAGGAGAATATAGAGAGTAGAAGAGAGAGGAGGAGAGGATAGAGAGTAGAAGAGACAGGAGGAGAGGATGGAGAGTAGAAGAGAGAGGAGGAGAGGATATGGAGCAGATGAGAGAGGAGGAGAGGATAGAGAGTAGAAGAGAGAGGAGGAGAGGATAGAGAGCAGAAGAGCGGAGGAGAGGATAGAGAGAAGAGAGAGGAGGAGAGGATAGAGAGTAGAAGAGAGATGAGGAGAGGATAGAGAGAAGAAGAGAGAGGAGGAGAGGATAGAGAGAAGAAGAGCGAGGAAGAGAGGATAGAGAGTAGAAGAGAGAGAAGGAGGGGATAGAGAGTAGAAGAGAGAGAAGGAAAGGATAGAGAGCAGAAGAGAGAGGAGGAGAGGATAGAGAGAAGAAGAGTGAGGAGGAGAGGATAGAGAGAAGAAGAGAGAGGAGGAGAGGATAGAGAGCCGAAGAGAGAGGAGGACAGGATAGAGAGTAAAAGAGAGAGGAGGAGAGGATGGAAGGGAGAAGAGAGAGGAGGATATGAGAAGAGAGGGGAGAAGAGAGAGGAGAAGAGGATAGAGAGAAGAAGAGAGAGGAGGAGAGGATGGAGGGGAGAAGAGAGAGGAGGAGAGGACAGAGAGTAGAAGAGAGAGGAGGAGAGGATAGAGAGTAGAAGAGAGAGGAGGAGAAGATAGAGAGTAGAAGAGAGAGGAGGATAGGATAGAGAGTAGAAGAGACAGGAGGAGAGGATAGAGAGTAGAAGACAGAGGAGGAGAGGATAGAGAGTAGAAGAGAGAGGAGGAGAGGATAGAGAGTAGAAGAGAGAGGAGGAGAGGATAGAGAGTAGAAGAGAGAGGAGGAGAAGATAGAGAGTAGAAGAGAGAGGAGGAGAGGATAGAGAGTAGAAGAGACAGGAGGAGAGGAGAGAGAGGAGAAGAGACAGGAGGTGAGGATAGAGAGAAGAAGATAGGGGAGGAGAGGTTAGAGAGAAGAAGAGAGAGGAGGAGAGGATAGAGAGTAGAAGAGAGAGGAGGAGAGGATAGAGAGAAGAAGAGAGAGGGGGAGAGGATAGAGAGTAGAAGAGAGAGGAGGAGAGGATAGAGAGTAGAAGAGAGAGGAGGAGAGGATGGAAGGGAGAAGAGAGAGGAGGATATGAGAAGAGAGAGCAGAAGAGAGAGGAGAAGAGGATAGAGAGAAGAAGAGAGATGAGGAGAGGATGGATTTAGAGGAGAAGAGAGAGGAAGAGAGGATAGAGAGTAGAAGAGAGAGGAGGAGAGGATAGAGAGATGAGAGAGGAGGAGAGGATAGAGAGAGAAGAGAGAGGAGGACTGGATATACAGGAGAAGAGAGAGGAGGATAGGAGAAGAGAGAAGAGGAGAGGATAGAGAGAAGAAGAGAGGGGAGGAGAGGATAGAGAGCCGACGAGTGAGGAGGAGAGGATAGAGAGCAGAATAGAGAAGGAGAGGATAGAGAAGAGAAGAGAGAGGAGGACAGGATAGAGAGATGAGAGAGGAGGAGAGGATAGAGAGCAGAAGAGAGAAGAGGAGCAGATAGAGAGGAGAAGAGAGAGGAGGAGAGGATAGAGAGCAGAAGAGAGAAGGAGAGGATAGAGAGGAGAAGAGAGAGGAGGACAGGATAGAGTGATGAGAGAGGAGGAGAGGATAGAGAGGAGAAGAGAGAGGAGGAGAGGATAGAGAGCAGAAGAGAGAAGGAGAGGATAGAGAGGAGAAGAGAGAGGAGGAGAGGATAGAGAGTACAAGAGAGAGGAGGAGAGGATAGAGATAATAGAGAGAAGGGCTGGATTTAGAGGAGAAGAGAGAGGAGGAGAGGATACAGTAGAGAAAGAGGAGGAGAGGTTAGAGAGGAGATGAGAGAGGAGGAGAGGATAGAGTAGAAGAGAGAGGAGGACAGGCTAGAGAGTAGAAGAGAGAGGAGGAGAGGATAGAGAGGAGAAGAGAGAGGAGAGGATAAAGATGAGTAGTGAGAAGAGGAGAGGATAGAGAGCAGAGGAGAGAGGAGGACAGGATAGAGAGTAAAATAGAGAGGAGGAGAGGATAGAAGGGAGAAGAGAGAGGAGGATATGAGAAGAGAGAGGAGAAGAGAGAGGAGAAGAGGATAGAGAGAAGAAGAGAGATGAGGAGAGGATGGAGGGGAGAAGAGAGAGGAGGAGAGGATAGAGAGTAGAAGAGAGAGGAGGAGAGGATAGAGAGATGAGAGAGGAGGAGAGGATAGAGAGAGAAGAGAGAGGAGGACTGGATATACAGGAGAAGAGAGAGGAGGATAGGAGAAGAGAGAAGAGGAGAGGATAGAGAGAAGAAGAGAGGGGAGGAGAGGATAGAGAGCAGACGAGAGAGGAGGAGAGGATAGAGAGCAGAATAGAGAAGGAGAAGATAGAGAAGAGAAGAGAGAGGAGGACAGGATAGAGAGATGAGAGAGGAGGAGAGGATAGAGAGCAGAAGAGAGAAGAGGAGCAGATAGAGAGGAGAAGAGAGAGGAGGAGAGGATAGAGAGCAGAAGAGAGAAGGAGAGGATAGAGAGGAGAAGAGAGAGGAGGACAGGATAGAGTGATGAGAGAGGAGGAGAGGATAGAGAGGAGAAGAGAGAGGAGGAGAGGATAGAGAGCAGAAGAGAGAAGGAGAGGATAGAGAGGAGAAGAGAGAGGAGGAGAGGATGGAGGGGAGAAAAGAGAGGAGGAGAGGATAGAGAGTAGAAGAGAGAGGAGGAGAGGATAGAGAGTAGAAGAGAGAGGAGGAGAAGAGACGAGGATAGAGAGTAGAAGAGACAGGAGGAGAGGGTAGAGAGTAGAAGACAGAGGAGGAGAGGATAGAGAGAAGAAGAGCGGGGAGGAGAGGTTAGAGAGTAGAAGAGAGAGGGGGAGAGGAGAGAGAGGAGAAGAGAGAGGAGGAGAGGATAGAGAGAAGAAGATAGGGGAGGAGAGGTTAGAGAGAAGAAGAGAGAAGAGAGAGGAGGAGAGGATAGAGAGTAGAAGAGAGAGGAGGAGAGGATAGAGAGAAGAAGAGAGAGGGGGAGAGGATAGAGAGTAGAAGAGAGAGGAGGAGAGGATAGAGAGTAGAAGAGAGAGGAGGAGAGGATAGAGAGAAGGAGAGCGAGGAGAGCGAGGAGGAGAGGATAGAGAGAAGAAGAGAGAGGAGGAGAGGATAGAGAGCCGAAGAGAGAGGAGGACAGGATAGAGAGTAAAATAGAGAGGAGGAGAGGATGGAAGGGAGAAGAGAGAGGAGGATATGAGAAGAGAGAGGAGAAGAGAGAGGAGAAGAGGATAGAGAGTAGAAGAGAGAGGAGGAGAGGATAGAGAGATGAGAGAGGAGGAGAGGATAGAGAGAGAAGAGAGAGGAGGACTGGATATACAGGAGAAGAGAGAGGAGGATAGGAGAAGAGAGAAGAGGAGAGGATAGATTTAGAGGAGAAGAGAGAGGAGGAGAGGATAGAGAGTAGAAGAGAGAGGAGGAGAGGATAGAGAGATGAGAGAGGAGGAGAGGATAGAGAGAGAAGAGAGAGGAGGACTGGATATACAGGAGAAGAGAGAGGAGGATAGGAGAAGAGAGAAGAGGAGAGGATAGAGAGAAGAAGAGAGGGGAGGAGAGGATAGCGAGCAGACGAGAGAGGAGGAGAGGATAGCGAGCAGACGAGAGAGGAGGAGAGGATAGAGAGCAGAATAGAGAAGGAGAGGATAGAGAAGAGAAGAGAGAGGAGGACAGGATAGAGAGATGAGAGAGGAGGAGAGGATAGAGAGCAGAAGAGAGAAGAGGAGCAGATAGAGAGGAGAAGAGAGAGGAGGTGAGGATAGAGAGCAGAAGAGAGAAGGAGAGGATAGAGAGGAGAAGAGAGAGGAGGACAGGATAGAGTGATGAGAGAGGAGGAGAGGATAGAGAGGAGAAGAGAGAGGAGGAGAGGATAGAGAGCAGAAGAGAGAAGGAGAGGATAGAGAGGAGAAGAGAGAGGAGGAGAGGATAGAGAGTACAAGAGAGAGGAGGAGAGGATAGAGATAATAGAGAGAAGGGCTGGATTTAGAGGAGAAGAGAGAGGAGGAGAGGATACAGTAGAGAAAGAGGAGGAGAGGTTAGAGAGGAGATGAGAGAGGAGGAGAGGATAGAGTAGAAGAGAGAGGAGGACAGGCTAGAGAGTAGAAGAGAGAGGAGGAGAGGATAGAGAGGAGAAGAGAGAGGAGAGGATAAAGATGAGTAGTGAGAAGAGGAGAGGATAGAGAGCAGAGGAGAGAGGAGGACAGGATAGAGAGTAAAATAGAGAGGAGGAGAGGATGGAAGGGAGAAGAGAGAGGAGGATATGAGAAGAGAGAGGAGAAGAGAGAGGAGAAGAGGATAGAGAGAAGAAGAGAGATGAGGAGAGGATGGAGGGGAGAAGAGAGAGGAGGAGAGGATAGAGAGTAGAAGAGAGAGGAGGAGAGGATAGAGAGATGAGAGAGGCGGAGAGGATAGAGAGAGAAGAGAGAGGAGGACTGGATATACAGGAGAAGAGAGAGGAGGATAGGAGAAGAGAGAAGAGGAGAGGATAGAGAGAAGAAGAGAGGGGAGGAGAGGATAGAGAGCAGACGAGAGAGGAGGAGAGGATAGAGAGCAGAATAGAGAAGGAGAGGATAGAGAAGAGAAGAGAGAGGAGGACAGGATAGAGAGATGAGAGAGGAGGAGAGGATAGAGAGCAGAAGAGAGAAGAGGAGCAGATAGAGAGGAGAAGAGAGAGGAGGAGAGGATAGAGAGCAGAACAGAGAAGGAGAGGATAGAGAGGAGAAGAGAGAGGAGGAGGGGATAGAGAGTACAAGAGAGAGGAGGAGAGGATAGAGATAATAGAGAGAAAGGCTGGATTTAGAGGAGAAGAGAGAGGAGGAGAGGATACAGTAGAGAAAGAGGAGGAGAGGTTAGAGAGATGAGAGAGGAGGAGAGGATAGAGTAGAAGAGAGAGGAGGACAGGCTAGAGAGTAGAGGAGAGGATAGAGAGGAGAAGAGAGAGGAGAGGATAAAGATGAGTAGTGAGAAGAGGAGAGGATAGAGAGCAGAGGAGAGAGGAGGACAGGATAGAGAGAAGAAGAGTGAGGAGGAGAGGATACAGTAGAGAGAGAGGAGGAGAGGTTAGAGAGGAGAGGAGAGAGGAGGAGAGGATAGAGAGGAGAGGATAAAGATGAGTAGTGAGAAGAGGAGAGGATAGAGAGCAGAGGAGAGAGGAGGACAGGATAGAGAGTAAAATATAGAGGAGGAGAGGATGGAAGGGAGAAGAGAGAGGAGGATATGAGAAGAGAGAGGAGAAGAGAGAGGAGAAGAGGATAGAGAGAAGAAGAGAGATGAGGAGAGGATGGAGGGGAGAAGAGAGAGGAGGAGAGGATAGAGAGTAGAAGAGAGAGGAGGAGAGGATAGAGAGATGAGAGAGGAGGAGAGGATAGAGAGAGAAGAGAGAGGAGGACTGGATATACAGGAGAAGAGAGAGGAGGATAGGAGAAGAGAGAAGAGGAGAGGATAGAGAGAAGAAGAGAGGGGAGGAGAGGATAGAGAGCAGACGAGAGAGGAGGAGAGGATGGAGAGCAGAATAGAGAAGGAGAGGATAGAGAAGAGAAGAGAGAGGAGGACAGGATAGAGTGATGAGAGAGGATGAGAGGATAGAGAGGAGAAGAGAGAGGAGGAGAGGATAGAGAGCAGAAGAGAGAAGGAGAGGATAGAGAGGAGAAGAGAGAGGAGGAGATGATAGAGAGTACAAGAGAGAGGAGGAGAGGATAGAGATAATAGAGAGAAGGGCTGGATTTAGAGGAGAAGAGAGAGGAGGAGAGGATACAGTAGAGAAAGAGGAGGAGAGGTTAGAGAGGAGATGAGAGAGGAGGAGAGGATAGAGTAGAAGAGAGAGGAGGACAGGCTAGAGAGTAGAAGAGAGAGGAGGAGAGGATAGAGAGGAGAAGAGAGAGGAGAGGATAAAGATGAGTAGTGAGAAGAGGAGAGGATAGAGAGCAGAGGAGAGAGGAGGACAGGATAGAGAGAAGAAGAGCGAGGAGGAGAGGATACAGTAGAGAGAGAGGATGAGAGGTTAGAGAGGAGAGGAGAGAGGAGGAGAGGATAGAGAGGAGAGGAGAGAGGAGGAGAGGATAGAGTAGAACAGAGAGGAGGACAGGATAGAGAGTGGAAGAGAGAGGAGGTGAGGATAGAGAGGAGAAGAGAGAGGATGAGAGGATAGAGTAGAAGAAAGAGGAGGAGAGGTTAGAGAGGAGAAGAGAGGAGGAGAGGATAGAGTGTAGAGGAGAGAGGACAGGATAGAAGAAGAGAGGAGAAGAGGATAGAGAGTAGAAGAGAGGAGGAGAGGATAGAGGGGAGAAGAGAGAGGAGGACAGGATAGAGAGGAGAAGAGAGATGATGAGAGGCTAGAGTAGAAGAGAGAGGAAGAGAGGTTAGAGAGGAGAAGAGAGAGGAGAAGAGGATGGAGAGTAGAATAGAGAGGACAGGATAGAGAGTAGAGGAGAGATAGGAGGAGAGGATAGAGAGGAGAAGAGAGAGGAGGAGAGGATAGAGAGTAGAACAGGGAGGAGGACAGGATAGAGAGTAGAGGAGAGAGGGGAGGAGAGGATAGAGAGGAGAAGAGAGAGGAGGAGAGGATAGAGAGTAGAACAGGGAGGAGGACAGGATAGAATAAGAGAGCGGAGGAGATGATAGAGAGGAGAAGAGAGAAGCTGACAGGAGAAGAGACTGGAGGAGAGGATAGAGAGTATAAGAGAGAGGAGGAGAGGATAGAGAGTAGAATAGAGAGTAGGACAAGGAGAGAGGGGAGGATAATAAAAGAGAGAGGAGAGAGTACAGAGGAGTAGAGGATAGAGAGAGAAGAGAGAGGAGGACTAGAGATACAGGAGAAGAGAAAGGAGGATAGGAGAAGAGAGAAGAAGAGCGAGTAGGAGAGGATACAGTAGAGAGAGAGGAGGAGAGGTTAGAGAGGAGAGGAGAGAGGAGGATATGATAGAGAGGAGAGGAGAGAGGAGGAGAGAGAGGAGGACAGGATAGAGAGTAGAAGAGAGAGGAGGAGAGGATAAAGATGAGAAGAGAGAGGATGAGAGGATAGAGTAGAAGAAAGAGAAGGAGAAGTTAGAGAGGAGAAGAGAGGAGGAGAGGATAGAGTGTAGAGGAGAGAGGACAGGATAGAGAGATGAGAGAGGAGGAGAGGATAGAGAGCAGAAGAGAGAAGAGGAGCAGATAGAGAGGAGAAGAGAGAGGAGGTGAGGATAGAGAGCAGAAGGGAGAAGGAGAGGATAGAGAGGAGAAGAGAGAGGAGGACAGGATAGAGTGATGAGAGAGGAGGAGAGGATAGAGAGGAGAAGAGAGAGGAGGAGAGGATAGAGAGCAGAAGAGAGAAGGAGAGGATAGAGAGGAGAAGAGAGAGGAGGAGAGGATAGAGAGTACAAGAGAGAGGAGGAGAGGATAGAGATAATAGAGAGAAGGGCTGGATTTAGAGGAGAAGAGAGAGGAGGAGAGGATACAGTAGAGAAAGAGGAGGAGAGGTTAGAGAGGAGATGAGAGAGGAGGAGAGGATAGAGTAGAAGAGAGAGGAGGACAGGCTAGAGAGTAGAAGAGAGAGGAGGAGAGGATAGAGAGGAGAAGAGAGAGGAGAGGATAAAGATGAGTAGTGAGAAGAGGAGAGGATAGAGAGCAGAGGAGAGAGGAGGACAGGATAGAGAGTAAAATAGAGAGGAGGAGAGGATGGAAGGGAGAAGAGAGAGGAGGATATGAGAAGAGAGAGGAGAAGAGAGAGGAGAAGAGGATAGAGAGAAGAAGAGAGATGAGGAGAGGATGGAGGGGAGAAGAGAGAGGAGGAGAGGATAGAGAGTAGAAGAGAGAGGAGGAGAGGATAGAGAGATGAGAGAGGCGGAGAGGATAGAGAGAGAAGAGAGAGGAGGACTGGATATACAGGAGAAGAGAGAGGAGGATAGGAGAAGAGAGAAGAGGAGAGGATAGAGAGAAGAAGAGAGGGGAGGAGAGGATAGAGAGCAGACGAGAGAGGAGGAGAGGATAGAGAGCAGAATAGAGAAGGAGAGGATAGAGAAGAGAAGAGAGAGGAGGACAGGATAGAGAGATGAGAGAGGAGGAGAGGATAGAGAGCAGAAGAGAGAAGAGGAGCAGATAGAGAGGAGAAGAGAGAGGAGGAGAGGATAGAGAGCAGAAGAGAGAAGGAGAGGATAGAGAGGAGAAGAGAGAGGAGGACAGGATAGAGTGATGAGAGAGGAGGAGAGGATAGAGAGGAGACGAGAGAGAAGGAGAGGATAGAGAGCAGAAGAGAGAAGGAGAGGATAGAGAGGAGAAGAGAGAGGAGGAGGGGATAGAGAGTACAAGAGAGAGGAGGAGAGGATAGAGATAATAGAGAGAAAGGCTGGATTTAGAGGAGAAGAGAGAGGAGGAGAGGATACAGTAGAGAAAGAGGAGGAGAGGTTAGAGAGATGAGAGAGGAGGAGAGGATAGAGTAGAAGAGAGAGGAGGACAGGCTAGAGAGTAGAGGAGAGGATAGAGAGGAGAAGAGAGAGGAGAGGATAAAGATGAGTAGTGAGAAGAGGAGAGGATAGAGAGCAGAGGAGAGAGGAGGACAGGATAGAGAGAAGAAGAGTGAGGAGGAGAGGATACAGTAGAGAGAGAGGAGGAGAGGTTAGAGAGGAGAGGAGAGAGGAGGAGAGGATAGAGAGGAGAGGATAAAGATGAGTAGTGAGAAGAGGAGAGGATAGAGAGCAGAGGAGAGAGGAGGACAGGATAGAGAGTAAAATATAGAGGAGGAGAGGATGGAAGGGAGAAGAGAGAGGAGGATATGAGAAGAGAGAGGAGAAGAGAGAGGAGAAGAGGATAGAGAGAAGAAGAGAGATGAGGAGAGGATGGAGGGGAGAAGAGAGAGGAGGAGAGGATAGAGAGTAGAAGAGAGAGGAGGAGAGGATAGAGAGATGAGAGAGGAGGAGAGGATAGAGAGAGAAGAGAGAGGAGGACTGGATATACAGGAGAAGAGAGAGGAGGATAGGAGAAGAGAGAAGAGGAGAGGATAGAGAGAAGAAGAGAGGGGAGGAGAGGATAGAGAGCAGACGAGAGAGGAGGAGAGGATGGAGAGCAGAATAGAGAAGGAGAGGATAGAGAAGAGAAGAGAGAGGAGGACAGGATAGAGAGATGAGAGAGGAGGAGAGGATAGAGAGCAGAAGAGAGAAGAGGAACAGATAGAGAGGAGAAGAGAGAGGAGGAGAGGATAGAGAGCAGAAGAGAGAAGGAGAGGATAGAGAGGAGAAGAGAGAGGAGGACAGGATAGAGTGATGAGAGAGGATGAGAGGATAGAGAGCAGAAGAGAGAAGGAGAGGATAGAGAGGAGAAGAGAGAGGAGGAGAGGATAGAGAGTACAAGAGAGAGGAGGAGAGGATAGAGATAATAGAGAGAAGGGCTGGATTTAGAGGAGAAGAGAGAGGAGGAGAGGATACAGTAGAGAAAGAGGAGGAGAGGTTAGAGAGGAGATGAGAGAGGAGGAGAGGATAGAGTAGAAGAGAGAGGAGGACAGGCTAGAGAGTAGAGGAGAGGATAGAGAGGAGAAGAGAGAGGAGAGGATAAAGATGAGTAGTGAGAAGAGGAG
Organism: Oncorhynchus mykiss; assembly: GCF_013265735.2. Taxonomy (NCBI): domain Eukaryota; kingdom Metazoa; phylum Chordata; class Actinopteri; order Salmoniformes; family Salmonidae; genus Oncorhynchus; species Oncorhynchus mykiss. The sequence continues at coordinate 18,893,696 of NC_048566.1, read as the reverse complement.
AGGATAGAGAGCAGAGGAGAGAGGAGGACAGGATAGAGAGAAGAAGAGTGAGGAGGAGAGGATACAGTAGAGAGAGAGGAGGAGAGGTTAGAGAGGAGAGGAGAGAGGAGGAGAGGATAGAGAGGAGAGGATAAAGATGAGTAGTGAGAAGAGGAGAGGATAGAGAGCAGAGGAGAGAGGAGGACAGGATAGAGAGTAAAATATAGAGGAGGAGAGGATGGAAGGGAGAAGAGAGAGGAGGATATGAGAAGAGAGAGGAGAAGAGAGAGGAGGAGAGGATAGAGAGTACAAGAGAGAGGAGGAGAGGATAGAGATAATAGAGAGAAGGGCTGGATTTAGAGGAGAAGAGAGAGGAGGAGAGGATACAGTAGAGAAAGAGGAGGAGAGGTTAGAGAGGAGATGAGAGAGGAGGCGAGGATAGAGTAGAAGAGAGAGGAGGACAGGCTAGAGAGTAGAAGAGAGAGGAGGAGAGGATAGAGAGGAGAAGAGAGAGGAGAGGATAAAGATGAGTAGTGAGAAGAGGAGAGGATAGAGAGCAGAGGAGAGAGGAGGACAGGATAGAGAGAAGAAGAGCGAGGAGGAGAGGATACAGTAGAGAGAGAGGATGAGAGGTTAGAGAGGAGAGGAGAGAGGAGGAGAGGATAGAGAGGAGAGGAGAGAGGAGGAGAGGATAGAGTAGAACAGAGAGGAGGACAGGATAGAGAGTGGAAGAGAGAGGAGGTGAGGATAGAGAGGAGAAGAGAGAGGATGAGAGGATAGAGTAGAAGAAAGAGGAGGAGAGGTTAGAGAGGAGAAGAGAGGAGGAGAGGATAGAGTGTAGAGGAGAGAGGACAGGATAGAAGAAGAGAGGAGAAGAGGATAGAGAGTAGAAGGGAGGAGGAGAGGATAGAGGGGAGAAGAGAGAGGAGGACAGGATAGAGAGGAGAAGAGAGATGATGAGAGGCTAGAGTAGAAGAGAGAGGAAGAGAGGTTAGAGAGGAGAAGAGAGAGGAGAAGAGGATGGAGAGTAGAAGAGAGAGGACACGATAGAGAGTAGAGGAGAGATAGGAGGAGAGGATAGAGAGGAGAAGAGAGAGGAGGAGAGGATAGAGAGTAGAACAGGGAGGAGGACAGGATAGAGAGTAGAGGAGAGAGGGGAGGAGAGGATAGAGAGGAGAAGAGAGAGGAGGACAGGATAGAATAAGAGAGCGGAGGAGATGATAGAGAGGAGAAGAGAGAAGCTGACAGGAGAAGAGACTGGAGGAGAGGATAGAGAGTATAAGAGAGAGGAGGAGAGGATAGAGAGTAGAATAGAGAGTAGGACAAGGAGAGAGGGGAGGATAATAAAAGAGAGAGGAGAGAGTACAGAGGAGTAGAGGATAGAGAGAGAAGAGAGAGGAGGACTAGAG